>NC_069501.1:764288424-764583424 GCF_027579735.1 Bombina bombina
TTTTTTTATTTTGGGGGCTTTTTTATTTTATTAGGGGGATTAGATTAGGTGTAATTAGTTTAAAATTCTTGTAATTATTTTATTATTTTTTGCAATTTAGTGGGGTTTTTTTGTAATTTAGTTTATTTAATTTAATTGTATTTAATTATAGTTAGTTTAGGTAATTAATTTAATTATAGTGTAGTGTTAGATGTAATTGTAACTTAGGTTAGGGTTTATTTTACAGGTAAATTTGTATTTATTTTAGCTAGGTAGTCATTAAATAGTTAATAACTATTTAATAACTATTCTACCTAGTTAAAATAAATACAAAGTTGCCTGTAAAATAAAAATAAACCCTAAGCTAGCTACAATGTAACTATTACGGTTTATTGTATCGGTAAGTATTTAGTTTTAAATAGGAATAATTTATTTAATTGTAGTAATTTTATTTCGTTTTATTTAAATTATATTTAAGTTAGGGGGGGGTTAGGGTTAGACTTAGGTTTAGGGGTTAATACATTTAATATAGTTGCGGCGACGTTGGGGGCGGCAGATTAGGGGTTAATAAAATTTAACTAGTGTTTGTGAGGCAGGAGTGCAGCGGTTTAGGGGTTAATATATTTATTGAAGTGGCGGCGATGTCCGGTCAGCAGATTAGGGGTTAAAAATTTTATTTAAGTGTTTGCGATGTGGGGGGGGGCTCGGTTTAGGGGTTAATAAGTAGTTTATGGGTGTTAGTGTACTTGTTAGCACTTTAGTTAAGAGTGTTATGTTACGGCGTTAGCCCATAGAACTCTTAACTACTGACTTTTAAATGCGGTAGGAGTCTTGAAAGGAGAGGGTGTACCGCTCACTTTCTCCAAGACTCGAAATATCGGGGTTAGGAAAATCCCATTAAAAAGATAGGATACGCAATTGATGTAAGGGGATTTGCGGTATGCTCGAGTTGCAGAAAAAAAGTGAGCGGTACACATGTACCTGCCAGACTCATAATACCAGCGGGCGTTAAAAAGCAGCGTTGGGACCTCTCAACACTGCTTTTTAAGGCTAACGCAAGACTCGTAATCTAGGCGATTGTTAACAATAAAATATATATTTTTGGTGCGTTACCTATTTATAGAATGTGTTTTTTTAATGTCTTAAAGGGACAGTATGGATAATTTCCTTTTATTTCTTCTAGTCTATATATGATTATCAACTGAAAGATGTCCCTTCCTTAATATTTTCATGATCAGTATGAACTGGATCTTGACACTCAACTCGCCATCCTTTATTTCTTTACATAACTTATACACATGCTTTTGTAATAAAAAAAGTATAGCACAAATAGTTTGCCATAAAGGGACAGTCTACACCAGAATATTTTATTGTTTAAAAAGATAGATAATCCCTTTATTACCCATTCGCTAGTTTCGCATAACCAACACAGTTATATTAAATATAATTTTTACCTCTGTGATTATCTTGTATCTAAGCCTCTGCAAACTGCCCCTTATTTCAGTTCTTTTGACAGACTTGCATTTTAGCCAATCAGTGCTGGCTCCTAGAATTCCACGTGCGTGAGCACAGTGTTATCTATATGAAACACATGAACTAACACCATCTAGTGGTGAAAAACTGTCAAAATGCCCTGAGATGAGAGGCGGCCTTCAAGGGCTTAGAAATAGCATATGAGCCTACCTAGTTTAGCTTTAAACAAAGAATACAAAGAGAACCAAACAAATGTGGTGATATATGAAAATTTGAAAATGATTTAAAATGACATGCCCTATCTGAATAATGAAAGTTTGTTTTGTATTAGACTGTCCTTAAATGTAAACTAAAAAAACAGTTATAATATGAATTGCCCAAACAGCAACAAAGGGGTTTCCTAAAATAAATGTTAAGGCAACCATGTAAGTAACATAATATAACATGTCATTCAAGAAGTAAACAGTAAATACAATATTTAACACTTCTCACTCATTACCTATATCTTATTTAGGTACATTTCATACAGCAATACCACTACATATCCTAAAATTATTTTGTTACCATACGTATGTGATAACATAATTTAAAAGTTTGTATCATGCTACTGGTAAATGCAATGTGATATATTTTATCTAACGTTATTTATGTCATCAACAAAATATTTATTCTTCTTGGTTATGTGGGATTGAGCAAGAATATTAGCACTTGTCATTCATTATTGGTATACTTAAGAATTTTGCTTTTAATATTTAATTACACTTAAAGGGATCAGTCAAGACCAAATTTTTGTTGTTTTAAAAAGATAGATAATCTCTTTATTACCCATTCCCCAGTTTTTGCATAACCAACACAGTTATAATAATACACTTTTTACCTCTGTATTACATTGTATCTAAGCCTCTGCAAACTGCCCCCTTATTTCAGTTCTTTTGACAAACTTGCATTTTAGCCAATCAATACTCACTCTTCAGTAAATTCACATGCATGAGCTCAATGTTATCTATATGAAACACATGAACTAACGCCCTCTAGTGGTGAAAAACTGTCAAAATGCAGAGGCGGCCTTCAAGGTCTTAGGCCTAGATTTGGAGTTTGGCGGTAGCCGTGAAAACCAGCTTTAGGAGGCTCCTAACGCTGGTTTTAGGCTACCGCCGGTATTTCTAGTCAGTCAAAAAAGGGGTCTAACGCTCACTTTTTCAGCCGCGACTTTTCCATACCGCAGATCCCCTTACGTCAATTGCGTATCCTATTTTTTCAATGGGATCTTCCTAACTCCGGTATTAGAGTCGTGGCTGAAGTGAGCGTTAGAATTCTAACGACAAAACTCCAGCCCGCAGAAAAAAGTCAGTAGTTAAGAGCTTTCTGGGCCAACGCCGGTTCATAAAGTTCCTAACTACTGTGCTCTAAAGTACACTAACACCCATAAACTACCTATGTACCCCTAAACTGAGGTCCCCCCACATCGCCGCCACTCGATTAAATTTTTTAACCCCTAATCTGCCGACCGCCACCTACTTTATCCTTATGTACCCCTAATCTGCTGCCCCTAACACTGCCGACCCCTATATTATATTTATTAACCCCTAACCTGCCCCCCTCAACGTCGCCGCCAGCTACCTACACTTATTAACCCCTAATCTGCAGTCCGCATGCCGCCGCCAGCTACATTATAGCTATGTACCTCCTAATCTGCTGCCCCTAACACCGCCGACCCCTTATTATATTTATTAACCCCTAACCTGCCCCCTCAACGTCGCCGCCAGCTACCTACACTTATTAACCCCTAATCTGCCGAGGTGGATCTCACCGCTACAATAATAAAGTTATTAACCCCTAATCCGCCTCACTCCCGCCTCAATAACCCCTATAATAAATAGTATTAACCCCTAATTTGCCCTCCCTAACATCGCCGACACCTAACTTCAATTATTAACCCCTAATCTGCCGACCGAATCTCGCCGCTATTCTAATAAATCGATTACCCCTAAAACTAAGTCTAACCCTAACACTAACACCCCCTAAATTAAATATAATTTTAATCTAACGAAATAAATTAACTCTTATTAAATAAATGATTCCTATTTAAAGCTAAATACTTACCTGTAAAATAAATCCTAATATAGCTACAATATAAATTATAATTATATTATAGCTATTTTAGGATTATATTTATTTTACAGGTAACTTTGTATTTATTTTAACCAGGTACAATAGCTATTAAATAGTTAAGAACTATTTAATAGCTAAAATAGTTAAAATAATTACAAAATTACCTGTAAAATAAATACTAACCTAAGTTACAATTAGCCTAACACTACACTATCAATAAATTAATTAAATACAATACCTACAATTACCTACAATTAAACCTAACACTACACTATCAATAAATTAATTAAATACAATACCTACAAATAACTACAATTAAATAAACTAACTAAAGTACAAAAAATAAAAAAGAACTAAGTTACAAAAAATAAAAAAAATATTTACAAACAGAAAAATATTACAACAATTTTAAACTAATTACACCTACTCTAAGCCCCCTAATAAAATAACAAAGCCCCCAAAATAAAAAATGCCCTACCCTATTCTAAATACTAAAGTTCAAAGCTCTTTTACCTTACCAGCCCTGAACAGGGCCCTTTGCGGGGCATGCCCCAAAGAATTCAGCTCTTTTGCCTGTAAAAAAAACACATACAATACCCCCCCCCAACATTACAACCCACCACCCACATACCCCTAATCTAACCCAAACCCCCCTTAAATAAACCTAACACTAAGCCCCTGAAGATCTTCCTACCTTGTCTTCACCATGCCAGGTATGACCGTCCGTTCCAGGCTCCGATATCTTCATCTAAGCCCAAGCGGGGGGCTAGACATCCATCATCCGAAAGGCTGAAGAAGTCCAGAAGAGGCTCCAAAGTCTTCATCCTATCCGGGAAGAAGAGTAGATCCGGACCGGCAACCATCTTCTTCCAAGCGGCATCTTCTATCTTCATCCGATGAGGACCGGCTCCATCTTGAAGACCTCCACCGC
Source organism: Bombina bombina (assembly GCF_027579735.1). NCBI lineage: Eukaryota > Metazoa > Chordata > Amphibia > Anura > Bombinatoridae > Bombina > Bombina bombina. The sequence goes on from NC_069501.1 coordinate 764,292,920, forward strand.
GGACCCATCTTCTTCCGACGACGACTTCCCGACGAATGACGGTTCCTTTAAGGGACGTCATCCAAGATGGCGTCCCTCGAATTCCGATTGGGCTGATAGGATTCTATCAGCCAATCGGAATTAAGGTAGGAAAATTCCTGATTGGCTGATGGAATCAGCCATCAGAATCAAGTTCAATCCGATTGGCTGATCGGAACAGCCAATAGAATGCAAGCTCAATCTGATTGGCTGATTGAATCAGCCAATCGGATTGAACTTATTTCAGATTGGCTGATTCCATCAGCCAATCAGAATATTCCTACCTTAATTCCGATTGCCTGATAGAATCCTATCAGCCAATCGGAATTCGAGGGACGCCATCTTGGATGACGTAATTTAAAGGAACCGTCATTCGGCGAGTAGGCGTCGGGAGAAGAGGATGTTCCACGTCGGATGGAAGATGATGGCTCCCAAAGAAAGAAGATTGAAGATGCCGTTGATAGAAGACTTCATCCGGATCATGGACCTCTTCAGCTCCCGCTTGGATGAAGACTTCAGCCAGATCATGGACCTCTTCAGCTCCCCGCTTGGATGATGACTTCAGCCGGATCATGGACCTCTTCAGCCCCCCGCTTGGGCTTGGATCAGGACATCGGAGGAGCTCTTCTGGATTGATCGGTGAACCTGGTATGGTGAAGATAAGGTAGGAAGATCTTCAGGGGCTTAGTGTTAGGTTTATTTAAGGGGGGTTTTGGGTTAGATTAGGGGTATGTGGGTGGTGGGTTGTAATGTTGGGGGGGTTATTGTATGTTTTTTTTACAGGCAAAAGAGCTGAACTTCTTGGGGCATGCCCCGCAAAGGGCCCTGTTCAGGGCTGGTAAGGTAAAAGAGCTTTGAACTTTAGTAATTTAGAATAGGGTAGGGCATTTTTTTATTTGGGGGGCTTTGTTATTTTATTAGGGGGCTTAGAGTAGGTGTAGATTAGTTTAAAATTTTCTAATGTTTGTAAATATTTTTTTATTTTTGTAACTTAGTTCTTTTTTATTTTTTTGTACTTTAGTTAGTTTATTTCATTGTATTTATTTGTAGGAATTGTATTTAATTTATTTATTGATAGTGTAGTGTTAGGTTTAATTGTAGATAATTATAGGTATTTTATTTAATTTATTTATTGATAGTGTAGTGTTTAGGTTTAATTGTAACTTAGGTTAGGATTTATTTTACAGGTAAATTTGTAATTATTTTAACTATTTTAGCTATTAAATAGTTCTTAACTATTTAATAGCTATTGTACCTGGTTAAAATAAATACAAAGTTACCTGTAAAATAAATATTAATCCCTAAAATAGCTATAATATAATTATAATTTATATTGTAGCTATATTAGGATTTATTTTACAGGTAAGTATTTAGCTTTAAATATGAATAATTTATTTAATAAGAGTTAATTAATTTCGTTAGATTAAAATTATATTTAATTTAGGGGGGTGGTTAGTGTTAGGGTTAGACTTAGCTTTAGGGGTTATTACATTATTAGAATAGCGGTGAGCTCCAGTCGGCAGATTAGGGGTTAATAATTGAAGTTAGTGGTGTCGGCGATGTTAGGGAGGGCAGATTAGGGGTTAATACTATTTATTATAGGGTTAGTGAGGCGGATTTGGGGTTAATAACTTTATTATAATAGCGGTGCGGTCCGGTCGGAAGATTAGGGGTTAATAAGTGTAGGCAGGTGGAGGCGACGTTGTGGGGGGCAGATTAGGGGTTAATAAATATAATATAGGGGTCGGCGGTGTTAGGGGGCAGCAGATTAGGGGTACACTAGGGATAATGTAAGTAGCGGCGGTTTACAGAGCGGCAGATTAGGGGTTAATAATAATATGCAGGGGTCAGTGATAGCGGGGGCAGCAGATTAGGGGTTAATAAGTGTAAGGTTAGGGGTGTTTAGACTCGGGTACATGTTAGAGTGTTAGGTGCAGACGTAGGAAGTGTTTTCCCCATAGGAAACAATGGGGCTGCGTTAGGAGCTGAACGCGGCTTTTTTGGCAGGTGTTAGGTTTTTTTTTCAGCTCAAACAGCCCCATTGTTTCCTATGGGGGAATCGTGCACGAGCACGTTTTTGAGGCTGGCCGCATCCGTAAGCAACTCTGCTATCGAGAGTTGCAGTGGCATTAAATATGCTCTACGCTCCTTTTTAGGAGCTTAACGCAGCCATTCTGTGGACTCTCAATACCAGAGTTATTTTAAAGGTGCGGCCAGAAAAAAGCCAGCGTTAGCTACGCGGGTCGTTACCGACAAAACTCTAAATCTAGCCGTTAGAAATTAGCATATGATCCTACTAGGTTTAGCTTTCAACTAAGAATACCAAAAGAACAAAGCAAAATTGGTGATAAAAGTAAATTGGAAAGTTGTATAAAATGACATGCCCTTTCTCAATCATAACTTTTTTTGGACTTGACTGTCCCTTTAAATCAGCAAGATTTTTTATTTTTTTATTTTTGCTGTTTTATTCAGTGTGTTGAATTTGTTATATTTCCTTCATTGACTTCTTTAAGAGATATGGACAAATCAGTTAACTGTGAAAAAGATCAAGTTTATACACATGATTGTGTTTTCCATTGTGCTTCTTTTTTTTTTTTTAAATGATAGTGTTTTAAATGTAAATTTCTGTGAGGGATTCAGCATTTCCTAGCTTGACTGACCATAATGTTTTGGTCATCCCAATTCCATTTGAAAACATTGCCATCCAGGTATAGTTTCTAAAATGTCATTAAGGATCAGAAGTGACATTAGCATAGTACATGCATGAGAGATTTTGAATGTTACCATGTCTGATTGCACAGCTCATGAGATATTGCCATCTGTGAAATAAAATATTATGCAAGTAAATACACTTTTATTTTCCACTGTGCTTTTTGTTTGCCAAGCAACAAACTAAGCTTCTGCAATGTTTGAGCGTTATATGTTATGCTTCTTATCCATACACATTGATACAGCTTACATTTTCATTAAAATAATATTTTAAAATACCTATAAATAAAACTGAATTAATATCTCCATTTAATTTAGCTTTAAAGAATGATAAGGCACAGTTAAGACTGGTATAATAAATCAATATATTGTAGCAAGTACAGTGAATAAATCTGTAATAAGAGTAACTTTATTTTAATTTATGAGGAAAATGGCTGATCCATTGAGTACAAACTTCTGTTTTTTTAATCTCTATCAGAGTGTTCTTTAGTAGAATCAGTGTATTTATTGGTTTTCTTAGTTCAGCATGAAGGGGGGTATATTGTTTTCAAAATGTATTTTCTTTGGAATGTAATAAATAAACAGGTGGAATATATTTTATTGTTTATACTTCAAAGGTTCCTGGAACTAATTTGAAATCACATTCAAAGGTGTGCATGATGGTTATTATTCATGTGTTTTTAGTCATATTGTTACAATCATATGTATATATGTAATACTTATATAGGGCCAGATCAAGAGTGAAGCACTATAGAGTGCTAATTGCGCTAGAAGTAAACTTTTTGTGCACGTCAGGTTATGCTCATATTATGAGTTGAAATTAAAAAAGTTTGTGCTCTCATACTAACCTGATGAGCACAAACAGCTTTCTTCTAGCACAATTAGAATAAAACATGTTTGATATATTCCACATAGAATTCTATGGATAAAAAAAAGTGGAAAAAAACACCCTACTCACGCGCTAACCCGATCGCATATTCACATATGCCCAACCCAAACTCATATTCTCATATGCGCTAACTCGTTCGCATATTCACATATGCCCTAACCTGATTGCAAATTCAGATATGCACTAACCCGACCGCGTATTCTAATTTGCACTAAACTGACATGAAAATATTAATATTTCACATTCCAATGTTCTTCACATGTTCTATTTATTTATAAATACATATTTCTACATATACCTGATGGTATTTTGGTACAATATATATCTATCGTAATACAATAGAAACCTCAGCACTGAGAAAGTTACACAAAGCAGCCGTATATAAAAAGGATTCCCCAAATCCTTAAAAGGCACAGTGGTATATGGTAAATTACAGTGTCTGCAGGGGACTACAAGCTAGTACTTTTATACAGCTGTGCTGCCCTAAAAGCAGCAAAATGTGTATAATATCTGGCTTATATAAAGACCTGAATAGGTATTAAAAAAAATATGTATTGCAAATTTTTTTTTATTTAAAATAAGCAGGGTTTAAAGACATAAACAGGGTTTAGAAAACACAAACAACATAGGTATATATTGTAATATGCAGCATAGACATAAAACCATGTGATAATCTATCAACATCACATAAAAAACATTTCCTACAATCTAACATAGACTCATTTGCATATACACAAAATATTGCAGCAAATTACAAGTGTAGCAGCAAGTTGCAGGTTAAGTCCGTTTTATAAAGTAAAAGTCTTTTTGAGACAACTGTCGTAGTTTGTTAATTGCTGGTTAGTTTTAGCAGAGATAGCCACAATCGTCATTGACAACAGGTGGAAAGCTGGAAAGAAAGAAAGAAAGAAAGAAGGTGTGGGCGAGAAGGAGGACAGGAAAATCCTTTAAGGTATACAAATTATTCCAAAGGCAAGGTGTACATTTATACTTACACCAGTTGCCATTTGTAGTTATTCCCCAGGGAGTAAATCCGGGTCTGTAGTCATCCCTCCTCGCCTGTGTAGCTTTCAGAAGTGCCGCTCCAGAGAGTATTTTTCCTATGGATGGGTTCAGTGAACTCCTACAGCGTCCATTCAGTATACCTATGGATGCCCAAGTGACTAAAAAAACAAAGCAACACGTTTCGGCTGCGTACAGCCTTTGTCAAGCTCAATGGTTACGCTGCATAGGGTCTGGGGATTTATATGCAAAATTTAAAGCGATATACACAAATTCAAACAGACCATATGGTTTATTAGCCTTGTACAATTTAAAAGCTTCAACATAATAAGATACAGTAATACGGTTATTCACATAAGAGTGTATAATTAATAAAACCAATGGTTAAGCCTATATATACATCTGACTTAAGAGATTGATAGTATATATACACGTTACGGACCAGATTACAGTTAGATAATTATGATAATACTAATGCATTAAAAATTGAAGAAATATTGGAGGATATAAAATAAAATAATATATAATGAAAAGATTAACAATTTAAACATATTAAATTGTACAGATATTGAAAACTGGAATTGGAAAGATTAGTTCTTGAAACCAGGGGATATATTTAAGTCATTTGAAAATGAGGCATATAGGTTAGTGGTAAAAAGACCATTGAGCCTATAAATAGATCAGGGGAAACTACAGTTGTGCTCATAAGTTTACATACCCTGGCAGAATTTATGATTTCTTGGCCATTTTTCAGAGAATATGAATGATAGCACAAAAACATTTCTTTCACTCATGGTTAGTGTTTGGCTGAAGCCATTTATTATCAATAAACTGTGTTTAATCTTTTGAAATCATAATGACAACAGAAACTACCCAAATGACCCTGATCAAAAGTTTACATACCCTGGTGATTTTGGCCTGATAACATGCACACAAGTTGACACAAAGGGGTTTGAATGGCTATTAAAGGTAACCATCCTCTCCTGTGATCTGTTTTCCTGTAATTAGTGTGTGTGTATAAAAGGTCAATGAGTTTCTGGACTCCTGACAGACCCTTGCATCTTTCATCCAGTGCTGCACTGACGATTCTGGATTCTGAGTCATGGGGAAAGTAAAATAATTGTCAAGGGATCTACGGGAAAAGGTAGTTGAACTATATAAAACAGGAAAGGGATATAAAAAGATATCCAAGGAATTGAGAATGCAAATCAGCAGTGTTCAAACTCTAATAAATAAGTGGAAAATGATGGGTTCTGTGGAAAACAATCCACAGGCAGGTAGACCAACTAAAATTTCAGCCACAACTGCCAGGAAAATTATTCGGGATGCAAAGACAAACCCACAAATAACTTCAGGTGAAATACAGGACATGTGGTGTGGCTGTTTCAAGATGTACAATAAGGAGGCACTTGAAGAAAGATTGGCTGCATGGTCGAGTTGACAGACGAAAGCCATTACTATTCAAATGCCACAAAGTATCCCGCTAACAATACACCAAACAGCACAGAAACAAGCCTCAAACCTTCTGGCACAAAGTCATTTGGAGTTATGAGACCAAAATTGAGCTTTTTGGCCACAACCATAAACACTACATTTGGAGAGGAGTCAACAAGGCCTATGATGAAAGGTACACCATTCCTATTGTGAAACACGGAGGTGGATTGCTGATGTTTTGGGGATGTGTGAGCTACAAAGGCACAGGAAATTTGGTCAGAATTGATGGCAAGATGAATGCAGCATGTTATCAAACAGAACGCCTCATTTTTCACTTCTTGATTAGAGTTTGAATACTGCTGATTTGCATTCTCAATTACTTTGATATCTTTTTATATCCCTTTCCTGTTTTATACAGTTCAACTACCTTTTTCCCACAGATCCTTTGACAATTTTTTTTTTTCCCAATGCATCAGAATCCAGAATCGTCAGTGCAGCACTGGATGAAAGATGCAAGGATCTGTCAGGAGTCCAGAAACTCATTGACCTTTTATACACACACACTAATTACAGGAAAACAGATCACAGGTGAGGATGGTTACCTTTAATAGCCATTCAAACCCCTTTGTGTCAACTTGTGTGCATGTTATCAGGCCAAAATCACCAGGGTATGTAAACTTTTGATCAGGGTCATTTGGGTAGTTTCTGTTGTCATTATGATGTCAAAAGATTAAACACAGTTGATTGATAATAAATGGCTTCAGCCAAGCACTAACCATGAGTGAAAGAAAAGTTTTTGTGTTATCATTCATATTCTCTGAAAAATGGCCAAGAAATCATAAATTCTGCCAGGGTATGTAAACTTATGAGCACAACTGTATAAGGATGGCTTTAATATTGACTTAATTTTATATAGACTGATAATGTTTAGCATCTATTTAGACACAGACATATATATCATAATGGAATTATAAATGGTATTTCACAATATATATATATATATATATATATATATATATATATATAGATAGATAGATAGATAGATAGATAGATAGATAGATAGATAGATAGATAGATAGATATACCTATATATACATGATTATATATAAGTATAGATATATATAGAGGAAAATATCTTTAAAAATTCTTAGAATATTATTATTATTATATTCGTCTATATATGTGTACATATGTATTTATGTGTCTATATGTGTATTTTTTGTATAGGTCTGTAAATACATATATAAACATAAAGACATATGTACATATACACACACACATCTTGTGGAACCATCACTCCACAAGACTCTCTCTTAGTATTGAAACCTTCAAAGCACTCCCTAAAGACTCTTCTGTTCAGGGATGCATACAACCTACACTAATCTTTGATAATACCAGTTTCTCTCCTTTATTGTGTCAGGATACCTATGAAGTAACATTAAATAAACTACAGATGTGTCACATGATTTAATAATTCCATTGAGCAAATATCTAACTATTATACATTGAATTGGTCTCACTATGACCCCTGCCCCACATCACTGCTGCTTAAAGGGACAGTAAAGCCAAAACTAAACTTTCATGACTCAGATAGGGCATGCAATTTTAAACAACTTTCCTATTTACTTTTATCATCAAATTTGCTTTGTTCCCTTGGTGGTATTTTTGAAAAGCTAAACCTAGCTAGGCTCAAACTGATTTCTAAACAGTTGAAAACCACCTCCAAGCTCAGAGCATTTTGAAAGTTTTTCACAGTTAGACTATGCTAGTTCACATGTGTCATATAGATAACATTGTGCTCACTCCCGTGAAGTTATTTAGGAGTCTTCACTGATTGACTACACTGCATGTCTGTCAAAGGCACTTAGATAAGGAGGCTGTCTGCAAAGGCTTAGATACAAGGTAATCACAGAGGAAAAAAGTATATTAATATAACTGTGTTGCTTATGCAAAAACGGGGAATGGGTAATAAAGGGATTATCTATCTTTTTAAATAAGAACATTAGTGTAGACTGTCCCTTTAAGACAAGTGAGAACAAAGGGAAAACAGTTGGATCAATTAGTGAAGGCAGTTAATTTCAAAAAGATTTTCATTACATGGCTCTCTCTCATGTTTGATTTCCTGATCTTTCCTCTATGTAATAAAAGTAATCATATAAATGACCCCATATGGAGATCACAGTTGCACCCTCTATAATAAACCTTTGAAACCAAAGCTCTACAGGAAAGTAAACATTACACTTGAATGCTAATCATTCCTTTAATCTTACCTACAGTACACAACTTCCCCCAAACACTGAAAATACAAATCTTGATTTTAAAAAGAGAAGTTAGAAATTAATCTATATGAACTGTACAATTCTCAAAGATTTAATTGATACTCAGACTGTATAGATATCTATATATGGATCTGGGAAATGCAATTCAGATTTGTAATAGATTTAATAACAATTGTAATAATCCCATTTTAAAATACATAACATATTTTTGTTTTTCTATCTTCCAGACATCTAAGGGACAAATTGGGCTCCAGTTGGGGGTAGTAGATGCTGATTCAGAATTGCCTGCATGGTGTGACCTAAATCATATCATATGGTTATGCACTAAATATTTTAAATAACTGGGAAAGATAGCTTTAAATACATCTCTTAAAATATTATAAGTAGTATTGTATGAAAGTATACATCATATAGATATATTGTATAGATTTAAGGTTATACATAGACCTGTTATCTGGATGTATAGGAAATCTTAATATATATTTTCTAAAATATTATAGGATTGAAGTATGCTCATGTTTAGTCTCTATAGATACATGAAAAGTCATATCAGATGGGACAGATATGTGACCAGACAGGTTTCTTAATATCAGGAAATAATGAGTATATTAAATATACAATTAAAAGATGCATAGTAAACTGTATAAACTGTAGCAATATTTGATAGCAAAACTGTTTTTCTGGTGGTCTGCTGCCATCTGGTGGTTTGTGTGAGAATTGCAACCAAGGGAAATTGCCTCGTCGGATAACCATGTATTCCCAGTAACCTATCACAGACAAGCACCGTGGAGCGTATCCAAAAAAGGTTCACTAATGATTAGAATAAAAAGGGGTGTGGTATATAACGTGATATAACCACATGCAAGGAGAAAAAAGGGGGTCTTTGCTGCTGAGTTTTGACTGACAGTCTCTATAAAGCAAATCTGGGCCTAACTTCCTTATCCATATTGCAAAAATAGCTTTCTTAATTTATGAGGTGAACTTTAATTTTATCTGGTGATGTATATGGTAATTTCATAGTTTTATATTTAAATCAAAGATATTCTAAAGCTTTAGTTAGATTGTAGTAAGTATACTGGTATTAAATATTAATGTTTAGAAAGAATTTTGTATTTTAATATAATAAATTAGTTACAGTTATTACTATATATATATATATATATATATATATATATATATTTTTATATATATATATATATATATATATATATATATATATTAGAATTTGCCTTATTGTAGCTAAATAAGAGGTTAATTCAGGTCAGACGTATTGGCATATAAATTAGCTGTTTGCATTAATAATATATATAATTTCTGGTGTTTTTAATTGAAGTTATATAGAATAATGTGTGGGCTAAGTTGCTTAATTATACTTGTCTGAAAGTTATCTTAAATCTATTGAGACCAAGTAAGATTTGTGTGAAGTATCTTGGTATATTGTTTATCTAAACACTGTGAAGTTAGCGGTCCATATTCTGGTATTTTATTGTGGTATTTTAATGCGATTCAATGTGAGTAAGGTTAATTTTAAAGGTATATTTTCTATGATCTGCTGTATATAATATTGTAACGGAATAAGCATGCATAGTTGATTCAAAGCTAGTCTCTACTTAATATATTTCAATGTGTTTATAAATTTAAACTAATCTAAAGAATTTAGGAATAAAAATGAATTTGAATTGTTTCATATATACATCTTAATTGGGAATTATTTTAAAGAATAATAATAAATAAATTGTATTATCCCTGCTATAAACTGACATATTATCTGGAGACACTGCTAGAACATTATTATATTTATCATATTGATATAACATATTTGTAGTAAATAGAGATTATTATCTAGAAAAAAAATAAAAAAGATAATACAAAATTTGTATTATTATTATTATTATTATTAATATTTCAAAATTAATATTGGTATTTTGAAATAATTTTTTTTTTCTCTTGTTGGTCAAAATTGTATTAGCGTTTTAATTTAACCAAATACTAAACCAAAATAATAATGTCTGTTACTAGAAGTGAATCCAATGAATCTATACATAGTATTTAAATATGTTCCCCAAAATCGCCCGTTAGTCAGACAGAAACGCTTAAAACAGAAGCCATTACTCACCTTAAAAATAGATTAAGTATTAAGGGAGAATAAGGCACTTCCATTAAGATGCTTAAGACTAAGGCCAAAATTATTGCAAATAATACATGGTGTGGAGAAAGCAAAATATTTCAAGGGCTGTTAAAATTTGGCCGACCTTAAAATCCGAGGAAACAAGATGAAATGATTTTCAAAATTTGGGGTCTGCTCCTCTATGTGAATGGTGAAATGTACAATAAGATTAAAGTACAAAACTCACAACTGGAGCAACTGAGGGGTGAAAAGGATTCCTTAAGGTTAGATGAGGAAGAGGCAGAACGAGTCCAGGATAAAATTTATGAGTTTGCCCAAAACGTGGCCACCTTACAAAAATATAACCAGAGTTTAATAGAAGATTTGCATAAACAACTCGCACAAAGCCAAAGAGAGTTAAGTGGTTTAAAAAGACCTTATCGTCATATTGAAAACCCCTCTATTAGCAATGAGGATAATGCAGGTACTTTAAAAAACCTTAAAAAATCCCCTAAAAGAGAAAATAAGGATGGGTTAGGATAAAATAAATAGAAAAAGAACAAGGGGATATGGGAACGCGCTGTAAAAAACAGCATATGAGAGGTAAAGAACTATATAAGGAATGTGGATTACACAAGAGTATAATAAAAAAGTTTTTTTATATACTCTTGTGTAATCCACATTCCTTATATAGTTCTTTACCTCTCATATGCTGTTTTTTACAGCACGTTCCCATATCCCTTTGTTCTTTTTCTATTTTGGTTTGATGTTAGGAGGTGCACTTACCTTTTGGGAATAGCATTTGAGATTTGAGCGTTGTATCTTATACCTACCCTGTTGTTTTGATAAAATAAATAGAATCAACAATGAATTCAATTTGATCCTGAGGTAATTTACTAGTGTTAAGTATATCTTTAATCTCTGATATCCCCAAACCGTGTGGAATGCTAGTGTATAGAGCAGAGGCATCACAGGTTATCCATGCATAATCATTTTCCCATGACAGACCTTCAAATTTGTTAATAACATCTATTGTGTCTCTGAGATAGGCTCTGGTGTCAACTACCATAGTTTGTAAATAATGATCTATACATTTAGATAGATTATCACACAAAGAGCCTATCCCAGAAACAATTGGCCTGCCCAGTGGATTCTGAGAATCCTTGTGCACCTTTGGGAGGTGTTAAAAACTTGCTATTTTAGGTGCCACTTTGTAAAGATATTTATATTCCTCCATATTTAAAATATTCAAAGCTTTAGTCTCTGTTAAAAAATTATATAACTCTTTCTTATATTTCTCAGTAGGATTGAACGTAAGGGGGGAATAAGTTTTACGATCTTGTAAGAGGCGATGAGCCTTTACCAGATAGTCTTTCCTATTTTGAACCACTATCGCTCCCCCCTTGTCCGCTGCTCTAAATATAATCTCTGTAGAGTTACTAAGGTTTTTCCTCTCATCCTACTCATCCTAATACTAACAATACCAGTTCAGACAATAGGATTCATATCTATAAAATAAAAATAAGAATAACTATAAAACTAAAACCAAGAATCATATAAAGAATCATATTGACAATTATAATACTAATAATAATAATAATAAGCAGGGTTATACAGGAGGAATCACAAAACCTACTTATTCTGGATGTGATGTACAACCCTATATGTATAGAGATCCCAGGGATAATTCTAGGTCAGATAATCATATATCAGATATGCCCTTAATAAATAGATTCTCTGAACTCAATCACCATCCCCAATCACCAAAGTGGCACCAACAGGGGGCAAAGCCTAAAGGGGGTAACCACAATAATTTTAATAAACTCAAGAGAGGACTTTCCAACTCCCAGAACTATGGTGTGAATAATCATAATTTTTTAGGGATCCCCCCTTGGAGACTCCAAGGAGGGTGGTCTTTGAGAAATCCCCGGGAATATCAACCATTACAACAGAGAAACCCCAAGAGACCACTAAAAGAGGTTGATTTAGGTGAACCAGAGGAGGAGAGAAATCAAGAAAAAAGAAACAGAGAGAGGTGGAACTAGAGCAAGGGATGAAAACAATATTCAATCTATCAGATAGGTCTTTTTCTAAAGATGAATTGAGATTACTCACTAAAGGTCTAAATTTTGCACCGACTAGTTCCCCGAACTACTGTGATTTGTTTATAGATGTACAAGGTTACATCAGAAAGATTACACTAAAGCGATATTTTTACAAAGATAGTATTAAGTGCAACCCAGACCAATATTTTTACTCAGAGGTTCAAGATGAGGAGCTCATCAATATCTTAGAAGAAATAGAGGGAAAAGACAATACCATTGAGGGTTTCAATTTATCGCAGCTATCTACATATGAGGAAGAAGATTTCCCTGTACAGCATTGCTCTTTGAAATGCAAATCAATATTTTATCCTTTACAGAGTCAAACAGAGTATATAAAAATATTTAATAAATTAGTCTGCCAAAACTTGCAATCACTTTTAAAATGCCACAACATCATTCACAGTTCTGTAAAGATAATTTATCACGAGAAGAAAGGTCAGCTTTAAAAAAACCTTAGTAACTCCACAGAGATTATATTTAGAGCAGCGGACAAGGGGGGAGGGACAGTGGTTCAAAATAGGAAAGACTATCTGATAGAAGCTCATCGCCTCTTACAAGATTGTAAAACTTATTCCCCCCTTACGTTCAATCCTACTGAGAAATATAAGAAAGAGTTATATCATTTTTTTAAAAGAGGATAAAGCTTTGAATATTTTAAATATGGAAAAATATAAATATCTTTACAAAGTGGCACCTAAAATAGCGAGTTTTTACCACCATCCAAAGATGCACAAGGATTCTCAGAATCCACCGGACAGGCTAGGCTCTTTTCTATCTGTGTGATAATCTAAATATATAGATCATTATTTACAAACTATGGTAGTTGACACCAGAGCCTATCTCAGAGACACAATAGATGTTATTAACAAATTTGGAGGTCTGTCATAGGGAAATTATTATGTATGGATAACCTGTGATGCCTCTGCTCTATACACTAGCTTTCCACACAGTTTGGGGATATCAGTGATTAAAGATATACTCAACACTAGAAAATTACCTCAGGATCAAATGGAATTAATTGTTGATTCTATTTATTTTATCCTAAATAATAATGATTTTCTCTTTGAGGGGATTTATTACAAGCAAATACAGGGGACCGCGATGGGGACGACATTTGCTCCATCATATGCAAATTTGTTTATGTCCCATTTTGAAACCATCCTGGTATGAAGTAATAATCCCTTCAAAGAGAATATTGTACAATACTACCGTTTCATAGATGACATTATAGGAATTTGGAATGGACTGTTGCAGTTATTTACTTCTGGCCCAGTGAGGCTTCCATAGGTCCTCTAGTGCTACATGCACCTTGCAAGGTTTCCTATTGGATCTCAGCTGAGGGTGTGTATCTTTACTTTCTCACTCTTGGTCCTGGGTGTTTGGATATCCTAACTAACAGCAGCAGCTTGAACTGTGGCGTGGATATGCATATGCACTGCACTATCTTTACTTTCAGCTAGGCATCACCTTGGGGACTATGGAGAATTTAAGATTTGATGTGCCTGTTTATGATTTCTTTTTTGTGAGTATATATATATATATATATATATATATATATATATATAGCGTGTGCAGCTATCAATAAAACATGACACTACACTTGAATCGTCTGTGCCATTTATTGACCAGTGCCTAGCACAGATGCAGGGATCCAAAATATTCACTGTCATTGATTGTGCACAGGGATATTGGACCATAAAGGTACATGAGGAGGACCAGTATAAGCTTGTGTTCTTGTTCCAAAAGGTCCAGTATGCATTCCAGAGACTCCCATTTGGATACATAAATTCAGGACATGAATTTGCTGTATTCATGCATAAGGCTATGCCTGATGCACTGGAAAGGGGGACCTTATTTTATGTTGATGATGTTTCAATAAAAAGCACAGACTTTGAAAAACACACCACAGAGCTTAAACATGTCCTCAGCCAACTTAAAAGGGCAGGTGTCAAATTATCCCAACAAAAAGCTCAATGGTGCTGCTCTCGTGTAAACTTCTTAGAACATGAAGTTACTTCTGAAGGATTAAATCCTCAGAAGAAAAAGGTGGAAGCTATAATAAATTCTAAGAACCCAACTAACTTAAAGGAATTGAGATCATTCCTGGGTATGACAAATTATTCTCACAAATGTATTGATAATTATGCAGAATTAGCTAAACCACTGCTACTTCTTCTAAAGAAGGATGTGAAATGGCACTGGAGTGAGACTCAAGAGACAGCCATCAAGGAGCTGAAGAGAAAAGTCACTCAAGCACCTTGCTTAGCGTACCCTGAAGGGGGTAAACCTTTCTACTTAGAGACAGGTTACACAGATATAAGCATGAGTGCTATTTTATACCAAAAGAATGATAAATTAAGCAAAGTCATTGCTTATGCAAGCAAAACTCTATCCCTAGTAGAAATAACATTTAGTGATTGCGAAAAAGCCCTCTTATCTACTGTATGGGCTCTACAAAATTTCCGTAGCTATATACAGGGCGAAAAATTTATTGTAAAAATGGCCCACCAGCCTTTGCTATATCTGCAAAGTGAGAGAATAAGAGATGGAAATTTGTCTAATAGCCACATAATAGCTTGGACTCTTTCCTTACAAGACTGGCCTTTAGAAATTCACTATAATCAAAACAAAAAGAATCCAGTCACACATGGGATCACGGAGCTCCATGACTGTACTGCTGAGGATCATGGGGAAGAGTTATTAGAAGATGATTTTCTGGAGGAACAATTGCTTTCCCCATATAAAATAAACAATGAGGACCATTGTCAAACATAACCTTGGGTATATGTTGATGGTTGTTCTTACCATGCCACTATTGATAATGAGCGCAGATTAGTCGCTGGCATTGGTATAACTTGGGCAAGTGGATTCCCAAATAACACTAACTAACTCACAGATTGACAATCTTGTGGTGTCCTATGGGTTAACCATACACTGGAAGAAGACCAAGGGTCATTCCAGGATTGTAGGTCCTGATAAGGAAGGCAATGATCTTGCAGATTAATTAGCCAAAAAGGGAGCCATAACTGGAGAACTCTTTAATATCGACCACTTAATGGGTGCAATTCAGGTAGAAGCCATTACCAGATAGCAAGCTAAACAACAGAGTGAGCCTAAAATGGTACAATGGAATCAGGATTCTCCTAGTGAGGACCTGATCACTAGTCAAAAAAAACAAACATTATAGGCATCTTCTATAAACACATAGAAGATCCTAAAAATCAACCCCATCTCAAAAGAGGATGGTATTGACAAGGAAGATCTTAGAATCTTACTGAAATCCAAATCACAATTCAAGTTACAGGATGGTTTGTTAGTTAGAACCTCCAAAACTGGCATCCAGCAATGGGTGGTACCTACAAAGTTCAGAGGTCTAATGCTTCAACATGCCTATGATGCTCCCACATCTGGTCATCGTGCCGCCAAATTAACTTATGAAATATTGCGTGACTACGCATTTTGGCCACACATGTTGAAGGATGTTCAAACCTACTGTCAAGGTTGTTTAATCTGTCTACTGTTCCAACCCACTGCGCCAACGCATAGAGCACCATTGTAGAAAAGGGGGATGGTAATGCCATGGTTAGATATACAAATTGATTTTATTGGTCCAGTAACAAGGTCATCAAGAGGTAACAAATATATGTTAACAGTGACATGCCTGTTCACCAAATGGGTAGAGTGCATCAGTGCACCTAACAATAGTGCTGAAACATGCACAGCATTGCTCATCAACCACGTGTTTTCCAGATTTGGTTAACCCCAGAGAATTGTATCCGATCGGGGAACCCACTTCACTAGCAAAGTGATGACCAAAATGTGGAAAATACTAGGGGTCAAAAGAAAGCTCCATATTGCATATAGAGCTGCCTTAAGTGGTGGCGAAGAGCGTTACAACCAGTCCATTGTGAAAATCCTGAAACGCGTTAAGGTAATCCTGAAACGAGTAAAGACTGGGATGTAAAATCACCTCTAGTCCTAATGACATTAAGAGCAACTCCAAGTAGTGGTAATAAGATGTCACCTTTTGAGTTGATGACTGGTAGAAGAATGGTTCTACCTCAACATCTATTGTACCATACATCAGACCAGAAATTGATAAATGCCACCAATACACATCAATATGTGGAAAACCTAAGGAAGCACCTGCAATATGCCTTTGCATTCGCTCAAAGGAACATAGAAAAGTTTGCAACTGCCGCTAAAACCTATTATGATCTCAAAACGTCCAAAAAGGAATATGAAATAAATGATAATTATAACTTTGGAACAGATCAGGTTAAGGAGAAGAAATTCCTTCCATCATGGAAGGGTACTTTTGTCATTACTGACAAAATATCTCTAGTTGCCTATAAAACAAGGATCCCTAAAAATGATACTTTTATGGACAAATGAGTCTATATTAATCAGTTGTAAGAGTGACATCCTAGATCCCAGCTACAAGTCATAGAGGGAGAAAGAAGTGTCATATCCCCAAATGCACTAAAGAAATATTGTAGTTAAAGATGCCTAGCTAACGAGCATAAATATAAGGATAAAAAATAATGGACTCTCATCATAGAAGACTGTCTATGATGCATACTGTCAATACACTCACCAAGTACCACTGACTTTAAGACAATTCAAATACATGTGTCCTACATATATTTAAAATTGGAAGGGGGAATTATGTCAGGGTACCTGTGAAGTAACATTAAATAAACTACAGATGTTTCACATAATTTAATAATTCCATTGAGCTAATATCTAACTGATATAAATTGAATTGGTCTCACTATGACCCCTGCCCCACCTCACTGCTGCTTAAAGGGACATTATACACTCATTTTTTTTTTCATAAATGTTTTGTAGATGATCTATTCATATAGCCCATAAAGGTTTTTTTTTAAATGTATAGTTTTGCTTATTTTTAAATAACATTGCTCTGCTTTTCAGACCCCTAACCAAGCCCCAAAGTTTTATGAATATACTGTCAGCTACCTACTCCAGCTTACTCCTGTTTGTGTAAAGGGTCTTTTCATAGCCAAAAGAAGGGGAAGTGCCTTATTTCCCACTTGCAATGGGCAGTTTTATAATAGATTTTTATATCAGTATCAGTATTTTATTTTTTCTAAAATATTATAGGATTGAAGTATGCTCATGTTTAGTCTCTATAGATACATGATAAGTCATATTAGATGGGACAGATATGTGACCAGGAAGGTTTCTTAATATCAGGAAATAATGAGTATATTAAATATACAATTAAAAGATACATAGTAAACTGTATAAACTGTAGCAATATTTGATAGCAAAACTGTTTTTCTGGTGGTCTGCTGCCATCTGGTGGTTTGTGCGAAAATTTCAACCAAGGGGAATTGTGGTGTCGGATAGCCATGTATTCCCAGTAACCTATCACAGACAAGCACTAGGGTGCGTATCCCAAAAAGGTTCACTAATGATTAGAATAAAAAGGGGTGTGGTATATCACGTGATATAACCTCATGCAAGGAGAAAGAAGGGGGTCTTTGCTGCTAAGTTTTGACTGACAAACTGTTGCCTTGGAATCCAGTCTCTATAAAGCAAATCTGGGCCTAACTTTCTTATCCATATGGCAAAAATACCTCCATAAATTTATGAGGTGAACTTCAATTTTGTCTGGTGATGTATATGGTTATTTCATACTTTTATATTTAAATCAAAGATATTTTAAAGCTTTAGTTAGATTGTAGTAAGTATGCTGGTATTTAATATATAATTATATAAATATAAAGTTTAGAAAGAATTTTGTATTTTAATATCATAAATTAATTACAGTTATTGCTATATATATATATTTTAGAATTTGAATTATTGTAGCTAAATAAGAGGTTAATTCAGGTCAGACGTATTGACATATAAAATGGCTGTTTGCATTAATAATATATATAATTTCTGGCGTTTTTAATAAAGTTATATAGAATCATTTGTGGGCTAAGTTGCTTAATTATACTTGTCTGAAAGTTATCTTAAATCTTTTGAGACCCAGTAAGATTTGTGTGAAGTATCTTGGTATATTGTTTATCTAAACACTGTGAAGTTAGCGGTCCATATTCTGGTATTTTATTGTGGTATTTTAATGCGATTCAATGTGAGTAAAGTTAATTTTAAAGGAATATTTTTTATGATCTGCTGTATAGAATATTGTAACGGAATACACGTGCATAGTTGATTCAAAGCTAGTATCTACTTAATATATTTCAATGTGTTTATAAATTTTAATTAATCTAAAGAATTTAGGAATAAATATTAATTTCAATTGTTTCATGAATACATTTTAATTGGGAATTATTTTAAAGAATAATAATAAATAAATTGTATTATAACCCTGCTATATACTGACAATTGCTATCCACCATGAACCTCCTTAGAATGTAAGCCTTAGAGCCGAACTGCTTGCAGATCACCTTCACAAGAGCTGACTACAACAGTGCAACTCCAGACAGGGCCCTCTACCCATTTGATAACAATAAATGCTAATTTGCATACCGCCTATGTTTATAGTGCTGCAGAATCTGTGGGCGCTCTAAAAATAACAGTTAATGATAATTAAAAAAAATGAAATATATATATATATATATTTATATCAAATGAGAGGATAAGCACTAACAAGTAAATATATGTATAAAATATGAACAAGAAATAAGCAGTGCTCGAGACTATGGTGTACTACTACCAATTACACCAAG
The DNA here is from genome assembly GCF_027579735.1 of Bombina bombina. Taxonomy (NCBI): domain Eukaryota; kingdom Metazoa; phylum Chordata; class Amphibia; order Anura; family Bombinatoridae; genus Bombina; species Bombina bombina. Next base: position 764,312,170 of record NC_069501.1, read on the forward strand.
AAATAGTATAAATTTAAATATTAGACTCCGCACTTAATGTAAATAAAAAATGAATCCATAAATGTGCAAAGCAAGAAATATCTTTTAATATACAAAGAGAAACAGACAACTTCGTAATTGTACTTAATACACAAAATCAAAATGCCACAATCATCCATACAAACATACAAACTGGGCGTCCCCAGTTATCAAGCAACAATGGAGTGGAGGAGGTCACATGGAGAGCAAAAAAGCAACCCCAGGTTATATATGCAAAACCATGGGTATATCTGTGCAGGATACAAACACTATAAGATTGAGGCAGTTCATGCACTATAAGCAATTCATGCAAATGTCAAAGAAGCAATGGTTAGGTAGCTGGCAATTGCAGAGGTAAAAAGTATAGCAAAGAATCACAGATGTATAATGATTAGAGCAGTTCATGCACTTCAGAAAGTTCATACATCAAAAAGATGGTAACCGTTGTCAGGATAACACGTAATATCAAGTATCATCAAGATGTAACAAAGTGTTTCCTTTTACGTATAAACCTTGTTTCCATATATGTATCAACTTTGATGGCATATTTTATGCCACTCTGGCACTCAAGGACAAAGTCCACCGTGAGGATAAAGAGCTGTGCAATTATAACGCTCACTGAGCAATCTCACCCAAACCGTGTCAGGTAAGTAGTAGAAGGCATCCATGATGAAGTCACAAATAGCAGTGGTGATTCTAGCTGTGCTCTGCATACATAGAAATGTCAGTGACCCAAAGCAGCATGTGAGTATCCAACTCCCTTGGCGTCTGATGTCACATCCACCAGTCAGGCAATGCGTGTTTCAGGTTCCGCCCTTCAACTTGGCCTGTCGTCATCTGGATAGCCACCTCCTTTTTTAGTTTGAAACCTGTTATCTGTAAGTCACGCCCACTCGGCGTCACTACTCCACGGCTCATACATAAAAAACAGCCATCACACAGACATGCGCAAATATATTAAGTAACAATGCAAGTAATCAATGAAATTTGTTCATAGTGTGTTTTTGCGATTAAGCTGTGGCCATTTATATTAATCTCAGATACTGAGCTACTATTTATGGAGGGACCCAAAAGCTACAAGGTAATAAAAATAAGGAAAAACTCTATAAAACAAACTAATAATAAAAAACACAAAATATAAAGAATAAAAAATAAAACTGAAAAAAGGAATGGTTTAAGTGTCTATATAAAGACCTTCATATCTCTTACCAAAGGGAACAGATAAACCAACAGACCCTATACAAAAGTGCCCCATGTAATTTCCCTATTAAGGCCATAGGGAGTCAAAGAATCCATTTTTTGGATCCAAAGTGCTTCTTTTTCAAATAGTAATTTTTGCCTATTACCACCTCTTCCACCATCTGAAATTTAAGTTGACTTTTATAATGTCCTAAAAGTGTAAAATGATGGGCAACAGGGGCAGAGGGGTCAAGTTTGCCAATGGCTACTTTATGTCATTTAATCCTTTCACGGATGGGTTTCTTGGTTTCACCCACGTAGGCTAGCCCAAATGGACATTTGATGACATAGACTACATAATTGGAGTCACAGGTAAAATTTCCTCTAATCGACAGACGTTTGCCCAATCTAGGGTGTGTAATTGTATCCCCAAATTGTATAGAGTTACATTGTGCACAGTTGTTACAGGGGAATGTGCCTTGTGGAACAGAATTCTCAGCTACTCTCATTGACCCAGTACCTACATCTGCTTTAACCAGGGTGTCTCTCAGATTCCGGTTTCTCTTATATGAAAATAAAGGAAAATCCTTGAATGTGGCAGCAAGCAATCTGTCCTCTGATAGTAGATCCAAATGTTTCCTTAAAATCCTTTTTAGGGGAGCAATATGATAACCATAGGGTACCACAAATGGAATCCTATCATTTAGAGTTTTCTTAGAGGATTTTTTCTGTGTGAGGTTAGCACGGGGGATAGGATCTACCTTAGATTTATGTGTATGTAACAAGTCAATAGGATATCCCCTGCTCTCAAAACGATCAAAAAAAATAACAAATTGTTCATTCAGGCGTGATGTGTCATTAACTATATGTTTAGCCCTTAAAAGTTGGCTGAAAGGAAGGCTCCTAATGGTCCGTGGAGGATGAAAACTAGAAAAAACCAACAGGTTATTTCTATCCGTGTCCTTTCTAAACACATCTGTGAACAAGGAACCATTTGTCAGGGAAACAGTTATATCAAGAAAATTTTGTGTCTTAGAGTCATAATTGATGGTAAATTGAAGGTTTGGATCAAAAGTATTCAATTCCTGAAAGAAATACATTAAGGAATTATTGTCACCTGTCCAAACCATAAAGACATCATCAATATATCTTTTCCAAAAACTGCAGAATGTCTTAAAGCTCTGGTTACTATAGAGAAATTTGTATTCAAATTCATGTACATACAAGGATGCGTATGTGGGGGCCATATTGGCTCCTATCACCGTACCCTTTGTTTGCAAGTAAAAAGATTCTCCAAAGAGAAAATAGTTCCTTGTTAACACTATTTCAAGTAAATCCATAATGAACATCCATTCCCTGGGCGAATAGAGAGCCATTCTGCTTAATTGTTCACCAATGCATTTCATACCCTCACGATGTGGCATAGATGTATACAATGATTTAATATCCAAAGTCACAAGGATTGAGTCCTTATTAAATTCCAAATTTTCAATCTGTCTCAAAAAGTCTGAGGAGTCTTCCAAATGTGAAGGAAAATCCTCCAGCAGAGGTTGCAAAAGCGTATCAAGAAATATTGAGATTGATTGAAGGATGGAATTTGTGCTAGCCACAATAGGCCTACCTGGAGGATTGTTTAAACATTTATATATTTTTGGCAAACAGTATATTACTGGTATAGCAGGATCTTTTTGAATTAAGAAGTCTGCTTGTTTCTTAGTGATGATACACTGATCTAATGCCATATCTACTGTGGATTGTATATAAAATTGAAATTTACTGGTAGGGTTGAAAGTTAATTTCAAGTAGTTGTCGGTCACATCCAACTGACTTTGAACCTCTGTCATCTCTATCCATGATTACTAGGGCCTCACCATTTTTGTGCCCTTCAACTTTAGTTTATCAAAGTCTTTTTTGATTAATGTAATAAAAGATTCTACCATGCTATTAGTAGCTGGTGCATGTGCTGAACTTTTAGGTCTAAGGCCTTGGACCTGTGTATGGAATTGACTCAAAGTGTCCACAAATGCTTCATGTCTACTTTCCTGGGGATGAGTAGCAAAAAAAGCTTTGAACTGGAGATTCCTAAAGAATTGCTGTAAGTCTGCTTCAATTTTAAAAAAGTTGGGGCTTGTTGTTGGAATAAAGGATAAGCCTTTTTGTAAAACAGAGGTGGTAAGAGGATCAAGTATGGTGGAAGAAATATTAATGACTAGGTCTTCAGTTATCTTTTGCTGTGCCTTGTTTGCATGCGATTTCCTGTTCCTCTTCCCCCCTCTGTGTGTTCTCTTTTTTCTTTGGGTTTGTGTTTGTAAGTACTTTGACCTAAAGGGGAGGGACTTCTAGAATCTTGGTCAGATGATGAATCACCTGAATTATCTGTGGTGTACCTAGGTGCCCTTCTACATTCCCTTCTAAAGGGTATAAAGTTAGGATTTCTCCACTTGTAAACTTTGTTAGAGGAATAGTCAGTGGAATCTCTTTGAAATTTTTGTGCCTTTTTAATTTCAACCTCTTTTTTAAATGTATTGAATAATTTCAAAATATCAGCCTTAAGCTTTTTGTAATCTGCTTCTAGTTTAAAGGATTTTAGTTGATTCTCAATTCTATTTTTGCTAGCCTGTACTTTAGGTATCTCCTTTTGAATGTATTCAATAGCTAGAATAATTAAATCACTTGAACATTTATAGAGAGTACCTTCCCATTTCTCACAGAATTCTGTGTCATCTTTAAATAATGTAGGATGTAAATTACAGCGTAATCCTCTAGGAATGTATTTGAGACGGTGATACTCAGCTAAAGTAATGGCATGTAATTCTAAACTTGTTTTTTTACGGTACAGTTTTTCAAGGGACTGTGGTTAATCTGTGTCTTCAGAGTGTTTACGAAAATCTCGATTACCCAAACAAAGTGTGGCAATCCTAGAAGCATCTAATTCGGAATATGCAAACAAGTTAGGAGCTTTGTGTGATTGTTGTAAAAATGCCATAACAACAATAAATACAAATATAGGTAATGCTCAATCCTCAGGTAGAGAAAAATACTCAGTTTATATCAAATGAGAGGATAAGCACTAACAAGTAAATATATGTATAAAATATGAACAAGAAATAAGCAGTGCTCGAGACTATGGTGTACTACTACCAATTACACCAAGAAATAGTATAAATTTAAATATTAGACTCCGCACTTAATGTAAATAAAAAATGAATGCATAAATGTGCAAAGCAAGAAATATCTTTTAATATACAAAGAGAAACAGACAACTTCGTAATTGTACTTAATACACAAAATCAAAATGCCACAATCATCCATACAAACATACAAACTGGGCGTCCCCAGTTATCAAGCAACAATGGAGTGGAAGAGGTCACATGGAGAGCAAAAAAGCAACCCCAGGTTATATATGCAAAACCATGGGTATATCTGTGCAGGATACAAACACTATAAGATTGAGGCAGTTCATACACTATAAGTAATTCATGCAAATCGCAAAGAAGCAATGGTTAGGTAGCTGGCAATTGCAGAGGTAAAAAGTATAGCAAAGAATCACAGATGTGTAATGATTAGAGCAGTTCATGCACTTCAGAAAGTTCATACATCAAAAAGATGGTAACCGTTGTCAGGATAACACGTAATATCAAGTATCACCAATATGTAACAAAGTGTTTCCTTTTACGTATAAACCTTGTTTCCATATATGGTATATTTTATGCCACTCCAGCATTCAAGGACAAAGTCCGCCGTGAGGATAAAGAGCTGTGCAATTATAATGCTCACTGAGCGATCTCACCCAAACTGTGTCAGGTATGTAGTAGAAGGCGTCCGTGATGAAGTCACAAATAGCAGTGGTGATTCTAGCTGTGCTCCGCATACATAGAAATGTCAGCGACCCAAAGCAGCATGTGAGTATCCAACTCCCTTGGCGTCTGACGTCACATCCACCAGTCAGGCAACGCGCGTTTCGGGCTCCGCCCTTCAACTTGGCCTGTCGTCATCCGGATAGCCACCTCCTTTTTAAGTTTTAAACCTGTTATCTGTAAGTCACGCCCACTCGGTGTCACTACTCCATGGCTCATACCTAAAAAACAGCCATCACACAGACATGCGCAAATATATTAAGTAACAATGCAAGTAATCAATGAAATTTGTTCATAGTGTGTTTTTGCGATTAAGCTGTGGCCATTTATATTAATCTCAGGTACTGAGCTACTATTTATGGAGGGACCCAAAAGCTACAAGGCAATAAAAATAAGGAAAAACTCTATAAAACAAACTAATAATAAAAAACACAAAATATAAAGAATAAAAAATAAAACTGAAAAAAAGGAATGGTTTAAGTGTCTATATAAGGACCTTCATATCTCTTACCGAAGAGAACAGATAAACCAACAGACCCTATACAAAAGTGCCCCATGTAATTTTCCTATTAAGGCCATAGGGAGTCAAATAATCCATATTTTGGATCCAAAGTGCTTCTTTTTCAAATAGTAATTTTTGCCTATTACCACCTCTTCTTAAAGGGCCAACCCCATCCACCACCTGAAATTTAAGTTGACTTTTATTATGCCCTAAAAGTGAAAAATGATGGGCAACAGGGGCAGAGGGGTCAAGTTTGCCAATGGCTACTTTATGTTGTTTAATCCTTTAATGTTTCGCCCACGTAGGCTAGCCCACATGGACATTTGATGACATAGACTACATAATTGGAGTCACAGGTAAAATGTCCTCTAATCGACAGACGTTTGCCCGATCTAGGGTGTGTAATTGTATCCCCCAATTGTATAGAGTTACATTGTGCACAGTTGTTACAGGGAATGTGCCTTGTGGAACAGAATTCTCAGCTACTCTCATTGACCCAGTACCTACACCTGCTTTAACCAGGGTGTCTCTCAGATTCCGGTTGGTTTCTGAGGCAAATGGTGTGTGAACTAAGATTCCAAGGAGAGAGATGAGTGGCCCACACAGTGAGTCCTACACTATACAAATGACAAATGTTTTTGTTGTTTTAGACATATGTGTTATTTGTTATTTAATAATCTTAAATATTTAAATTCTTGTTGAAATGCGGAATAACATCAGACTGTATATAAGGTACCCTATTACCAATGTCTAGCTTTACAAATGTAATCATTATATATGCTTCTTACTTTGGTATTCAATGGGGTCGATGCTAGTCTCTACCTACGAAATGCATACCCACTGTCTGACTGTTAAAATTATACCTTTGTTATCTTCCGATAGTTGGATTAATTTTAGTTTGTTATCTTTGTTTATTTGGTTTATAACTTCAATAATTGCATCAGGCAGCTCATGGACCTTCTCCAGTTTATTTTCTTTTTTCTAGCCACAGCAAATCATCTGGTATATAAGCATGACTCTATGTAATTGCTTTGTCTGTGGCAAAATAAAAAATAATGTTGGTTTTCATGGAACTCGTGTTGTTTGCAACCTAAATAAAGATATACATATAGAAAAAACATAGATAGATAGATAATCCCCTTTGACAGACTTGCATATATAACTCCACGGGAGCGAGCACAATGATATCTCTATGGTAAACATGAACTAGAATTTTCTAGCTATCAAAAACTGTAAAAAGGAGAAGAGAAGAGGTGGCCTTCAAGGGCTTAGAAATTAGCATATGAGTCAACCTAGGTTTAGCTTTCAACAAGAAATACCAAGAGAACAAAGCAAATGCGATGAGTAAATTAAACTAGAAAGTTGTTTAAAATTGCATGCCCTAACTGAATCATGAAAGTTTAATTTTGACTAGTCTGTCCCTTTAAGCAATAGCCAATTGATAGATTAAAAAACTACATGTTGCCGGTGCTATAACATATTACTATAATATTGATTCCTCAAACTGTTACCTGATCAGAATAATTTTCATCCCATGTTCTTTGTTTTCAATTCTGTATAACTTTTTAATATGTGATTTAATGTATACTTTGCCAAAGATATGCACTTAGTACATGGTAGTATGTAAGAAATAAAACTGCCAATGATAAAAAACAAATTTTTAAAAATGTATTAAATTGTGTCCTTGTTATACTAAAATATACTATAATAACTTACCATTGAACTATCATCATTTTATTATCCAGTTTTACTTTAATGTAACAGACATTTTCTATGTTTCAATGTTCAATGTGTAAAATTTATGGGCCAGATTACAAGTGCTGAGTTAACAGTTACAGGCAAGAGAAAGGGATTAATTGCAGGTTTGTGCTCGTCGGCTTGTTACCCCCTAAACCTAAGTCTAACCCTAACACCTCCTAACTTAATTATTATTTAAATAAATCTAAATAATATTAATATTATTAACTAAATTATTCCTATTTAAAACTAAATACTTACCTATAAAATAAACCCTAAAATAGCAACAATATAATTAATAATTACATTGTAGCTATTTTAGGATTTATATTTATTTTACAGGTAACTTTGTATTTATTTTAGCTAGGTACAATAGCTATTAAATAGTTAATAACTATTTAATAGCTACCTAGTTAAAATAATTTCAAAATTACCTGTAAAATAAATCCTAACCTAAGTTAAAAATACACCTAACACTACACTATCAATAAATGAATTAAATAAATTAACTGCAATTATCTAAAATAAAATACAATAAAATAAACTAAACTATATAACAAAAAAAAAACACTAAATTACAAAAAATAAAAAAATATTACAAGAAGTTTAATCTAATTACATCTAATCTAAGCCCCCTAATAAAATAAAAAAGCCCCCCAAAATAATAAAATTCCCTATCCTAAACTAGATTACAAATAGCCCCTAAAAGGGCCTTTTGCAGGGCATTGCCCCAAAGTAATCAGCTCTTTTACCTGTAAAAAAAAGAAATACAATACCCCCCCAACATTACAACCCACCACCCACACACCTCTTCTCTAAAACCCACCCGACCAACCCCTTAAAAAAACCTAACACTACCCCATTGAAGATTACCCTAGCACATCTTCTTCATATTCAAGTTATTATTACTTATTCTTGGTGTTTTATTTTCCCATAAAAAAATGTTTAAACAATGTTTTTAATCTCTTGCTTTTCAAATAATATTGGAGCATCTTTATTAATACATTAGTTTTGGGAGAAAAATTGTTTTAATTATATTTACTCTTCCACTTAAATTAACAGGTAGACCAATCCACTTTATTAATTTATATTTCAATTTGCTCTATTAAATCATTAAAATTAATTTGACACCAAACTTGTGAACTATTCATGATCTTTATTCCTTAATATGTGAAATTGTCTACTCTTAAAATTAAGATTCATATTCTTTCTGTGCTTTTTTCCTTGTCCAACTATACTATTTCTTATTTAGTTTTATTAATTTTGAATCCAGAAAATGATCCATATGTCTTTAAATTGGTAATAATTGAATAATTGTAATTAGTTGTTGTTTGTGTGCTTAATATATAAGAGTAAGATATCCACATATAATCATATACCAATCTCCTAATCCCTTATTTTTGATAATACATATCTTAATGCAATGGCTAGGGGTGCTATAGAAATGTTAATAAGTAGTGATGATAGTGGGAAACCTTGTTTAGTAAATATATATATATATATATATATATATATATATATATATATATATATATATATATATGAGATATTTGATTGTTAAATAATAATGAAGCTTGGGAGGTGGTGTATGTTGTATTGATTAGTGTTATAAAAATCTATCAAAATCATAATATTTCAGTGTTATAAAAATATGATCTCACATAATATTGTTGAAAGCTTTTTAGGCATCCATTGCAAAAATAAAAGATTCTTTGCACCCCCCCCCCCCCCCCCCCATCATCATTATTTTCTCCAAGTTTGTTTCTTCTTATACTATTTCTGGTTTAGAATCAATTCTAGAATAATATTCTAAAATTTGCTTACTATTTCTTTAAGGTTAGTTATCCTATTTTTTATCTATTTTAATTGAGTGGATTTTTAAAGGATTTAAGTTCAAATTAAATGTGCAGTAGTTTACCAGTTTTATTTCCATGAGTGTAAAATATGTTTCTCCACTTACAATACTTTTTCATTTATTGTTGTATGAATAATAGGTCCCCTTTCTGTTTGGTGATCCAATATCTGGCCCAGTTAATTTTTCTTGGTTTTCTTACATATATATGTAATCATTAATTGACTTGTTGTTCCGTTATTGAATGAGCCTTGGAAAAAGTCAGACCGCAGCTCAGGGGAAACGCGTCAGGCCTGCAGACATATCACTTGGTGATCATAAGAGAGCAGGAACTTTGTTACACGACTTATACAAGCAGCCGGGCAAAGGATCCGGATTACTTTTGCCTGCAGCAACTTGTATCAGCTAAGAGAAGGCGGACCATCTATGCCTGTGTGTGACAAGGAGCTGTAAACGTCTGATGCTCCTTTTGAATGCTTGCTATTCGTTTTTATCTAGTAAGTGCATTATCACTTGCGTGTGCAGTATATGTAAGTAAATCTTTCACTTGAATCGTGCCTTGTGCGCCTCTTTTCTTTTCTCCTTTTTATATGAATAATAGGTCCCCTTTCTGTTTGGCGATCCAATATCTGGCCCAGTTAATTTTCCTTGGTTCTCTTACATATATATGTAATCATTAATTGACTTGTTAAAGTTTATTCTTAAGTTTTCAACTTCTTTAATTGTATTAAATTAGTTAATATATCACCACTCAAAATGGGTTTTGATGCATTTCAAAATAATTATGGGTTGTCTATATGTTGTATGTTATTGACTGCATCATTTTTCCATCTTTGCTGTAAGTATTAATTACATTTCTTATTACCTACTAAAAATAGGTAAACAAAATGTATATTATATACTGCAACATTTATCTCAATCTTGACATTATCTGAAATAGTTTTGAGATATATTATTTTTAATTATCGTATGGGTCATATTATTAGAGGTTAAAAATGCTAAAATATTTTTTTCTATTTTATTTGGCCAATGCACATTGCATAATGGAAAGATAATTTATTTATTTAATATAATAACCCTTCCATTTTAATAATTTTTTTATCTAATATCTTTTATATTAAATCTTCTCCAAAAAGGACAGTTATACGCAAACTTTTGTATTTAAAGGGACAGTATACACTCATTTTCATATAACTGCATGTAATAGACACTACTATAAAGAATAATATGCACAGATACTGATATAAAAATCCAGTATAAAACTGTTTAAAAACTTACTTAGAAGCTGTCACTTTGGCTCTGTTGAAAAGGTAGCTGGAAAGCCCACTGCAAGTGGCAAATAAGACACTCCCCCCCCTCCCCCTTCTTTTGCATATGAAAAGACCCTTTACACAAACAGGAGCAAGCTGGAGTAGGTAGTCGAGCGTATTCACATAAAACTTTGGGGCTTGGTTAGGAGTCTGAAAATCAGAGCAATGTTATTTAAAAATAAGCAAAACTATACATTAATTAAAAAAAACAAACTTTATGGGCTATATAAATAGATTATCTACAAAACATTTATGCAAAGAAAAAATGAGTGTATAATGTCCCTTTAAGGTAGAATATATGTTTTCTTGGAGCCAATTTGTTTTCAGCCTATCTTTGTCATTTTTATATAGATGTGTTTCTTGTAATAATATAATATCTGTTCTTTAAAAATATGTTCTTTCAATAGGTGATCCCATGACTACAATATTCCAAGTTTAAAAAGTAAGCCTCTTATCAGATAAACTTATTTTTTGCTACCATGTTATTGCTGTCTCCCTTTGGATTTGATAAAAACAATCTTATAGGGATAGGCAAGGAAAAGCGTGTGGGGTGGAGAAAAGGAGAGATAAAAAGAAAGAAAAGGGGATCAGTAACACATTTTCAATTTTTGTGTTGCTTTTGAGATATATTGAGTGATAAAAAATGATTGTTTGCACCTCATAGAGGTATCGTATGAGAAATCATGAAAAAGCAGAATTCTATCTATTTATACATTAAAAAGATAAGTTAATCAAATACTAATTTTATAAACACACTGTTGAGTGAGTTTAAAGTGGTATTTTCTCTTTCTTATACGTTTCTGTGCTGTTTCTCCTTGTTTATATTGTCTAGCCGTTTGGAAGAGGGGAAAAAGGAGACAATGATACCTTTTAAATCTTTTCTCAAATTGTGAAAATATAAAGTGATTCTACCCTATATAACCGTATTTATATAAGTACCCATGATCTTTCTCAAACCATATTTGGATTATTATTTATGTATCTAGATTAATCTTCTCTCTATTTGCATCCTGTTCCTATGACTTAATTCTTAATACTTATTCTGGCATTCTCTACTCACAGAGCTTTTCAATGTCTATCTCTTTCAATTATAATATTTAACTATTTAAGGGAAACTGATTGTTAAATAACGTTTTTTAAGATATTTCAATTTATAACCCCTACTAAAGAAAGATATATTTTAATAAAACTAATTTTGTTCAAACATTTTACTTAATTTACTTTTTATATGTATATTTTCCTCTTTAATTTTTCCTCCTTTTAATTCCTCTTTTTTCCCCTTGATGGCTAACCTGAAATAGTATTTCTTTTATTAACCAAATGATCAAAACATCTACATTATCTAATTTTTAAATCTATTTTCTTACTCTCTTATATATCAATAATTGATCTATCTTAAAGGGACATTGTACACTAGATTTTTCTTTGTATATATGTTTTGTAGATTATCCATTTATATAGCCCTTCTGGGAGTGTTTTTGTAACAATGTATAGTTTTGCTTATTTTTTAATAACATTGTGCTGATTTTCAGACTGCTAACCTAGCTCCAAAGTGTCAGATGTATTTGCTCCTTTACAGACTCCTGCTGGCTCCTGTCTAATCTGTCTTATCCTATGCAGAAAAGAGGGATTTCTGCTCCTCCTTTTTTCCCAGCCAATTTCACTGGGTTTCCCAGCCTAACCTCATCAACAGTGCTAAACTTGTAGCTTCAAATTAAGTTATTAAAAGGTTTTATACTGGATTTTTTTATCAGTATCTGTACATATTATTCATTATATTAGTGTCTATTACATGCAGTCATATAAAAATGATGTATAATGTCCCCTTAAACGCTGCATTGATGTTTTAATAAAGGCATTATACTTAGACCCAGTAATAACTAAAGGGTGCCTTTTATTTTCTTCTGTCTCATTTTTTTCCTTTTCTATCCCTTTTTAAAACAAGGAATTTTAGAATTGAATAAATATATATTTTTTTCTTTCTTTTTCCTCAAGTTTTAGTCCTAATACCACAGGTCACGTTCGTTATCAAAAAGCTATGCTCAAACTCTTTTAAAATTCCTTTACACATACCCTTAACTTGCTGTTGCATATTCAATCTTAGCTTTAGGCAGATTTCAGATTTTTATAAGTCAAAGATAATTGTAATTGAACCCTATATTCACATTTCAATATTAATTATTTACACTCAAAACCAGTGCTTTACATCTAGCAAACCTTCAAGACTACAGTTTATATAGCATTATTAATTACTATACTTTCAATATATTTTCTTTTCAAAGTTCATATACCAACTCCTGAGTTTGATTACTTATAACTCTATTTATAACCCTGCATTGCCTTAAGATTTATAAAATGTTTTTAAACAATAGGATTTCAATCACAATATATATATCGGCTATTGGCTCTAAAAAATTATTTTTTTGCATCAGTCAAATTTGGAACCAAGATTCTTAAGTGATCACAATGCTGTATCATATTATTTTGTAAAAACCTGTTACTGTGAATGCATTTTTAACTGAAAAGCTCCAGAAAAGGAGTTTTTTGTGTGTTAATGTTCTTTTAAATAGAAATTGACACTCTATAGCCTTGTTATGGGCATTTATTGTTTATATATATATATATATATATATATATATATATATATATATATATATAATATATATAATATATATATATAAATAAATATATATGTAGTAATATATGTGGCCCTGGGACATAATCTATACATTTCCATCTATGCATTCCCATTGCAGTGTTTTGTAACCATTGTTTTTTTTAGCACTTATTTAAAATTTTGTGCATCAGTCTTCAGATCTCCGCACGTCAGCAGAGAGCGTAGGTTTAATGCTTGTTGGAGTAATGCATGTTTTTTTTTAAATCTATTTAACTTTTTTTCACACTTCAGCTGGATTACACACGTCATGTTAACATACATTTGTTCTCTGTCTTGCGCACAATGGGTTTTGGGGCGCTAAATTCCCTTATAACTGTCAGTTTTTTCATGCACATTATTTCACATTGCTGAACATTATTTAGGCTTTGAAAGGGAAGTGTATCCTGCTTGGCTTTGCAGTTTGGCTTAGTGTGCGTTGTACCTGTAAGTTTTTTTAAAACTACTTTAAGAGGTGGTAAGTTATTTCCATTCCTCAAGAGCTTTTTAAGGGGTTATAGTGTTTATTGCTTTGCTTTGTAAATGCTATAAAGGGAGCTGTCTGATTCTGTCCCTAACTCTACCTTAGAAGCCGAGTTTTCTGAACACCTTCCTACAAAGATTAAGTGTGTTTTTTTGCAAAATAGCTGAGGTCTCTCCTCCAGCTTATTTATGTGACTCATGTTTATAAATATTATTGCATTCAGACCATCCTAATGCTGCTTCTATGAGTATTACTGCTCTTTCTGTTTGTTCATTAGAGGAGAATGCTACTGTTATATCGCCCAGTGTGGAAAATGTCATCAAATCTGCTGTTTATGAGGCACTGGCTGCTCTCCCGCTTTCAAGTAAGTGTAAATGGTCAGTTTAAAATTTACCTTCTAATAGTACTATGTCTTGTGAAGTCAGGAATACTGTAATGTCTTCAGATGGTGATGTTTCCCGTGGTGATGAGGAGTCTTCTTCTGATATTGAACATGATACTTAAATTTTTTTGTTTAAAATTGAACATATACATTCTCTTGAAAAATATTTTATGTACTTTTGGGGTTAAAGATTCAAAGGTTTCTAATGATAAGCCTTGTAATCATTTAAATTCTGTTTTTAAGACTGTTGTTGAGCTCCCTGAGGTATTTCCTATCCCTGATTTTGTCTCTGGCATGGTTTCTAGGGAATGATCTAAACAAGGTAATTTAGGTAATCCAGAGGTTCTGGTAGTGTGCAGGTTATGCCTTTGTTAAGGAGGCTTGGTTTCAGTCTGCTCCAAATCCCTGGGTTCTTAAAATAGTTTTCCAGGGTTATTGGATAGGTTTCAGAGAAAAGCCTCCCAAAGGAAGGTTTTTTTCTGTCCAATTTTCCAGGGAATCTCTTAAAGGTTCAAGCTTTTTTAGTCTGTTCTAGATCTGGAAACTATGGGAGTGATTGTACCAGTTCTTGTGCAGGAACAGGGGATTGTATTTTATTCAAATCGTTTCATTGTTCCAAAAGAATTAAATAAAACATTAAAAGGTACTTTGAGACCAGTCCTAGATCTGAAAGCTGTAAACAAATTTTGGACTACTCTGCCTTTTGTTCAGTAAGGTCAGTTTATGTACACATAGATTAAATATTTTGCTTATCTTCATGTTCCAATACACAGGGAACATTACCAGTTTCTGAGGTTTGCCTTTCTAGACAAGAATTTTCAGTTTGTTGCTCTATCATTTGGTCTTGCTTTAAAAATTTATGGGTGCCTTATTGTCTATGATCAGATTTTAGGGTATTGCAGTGTTTCCCTACCTGGGCAATATCTTGGTTCAAGCTCCATCTTTATCTTTAAAGGGAATCTTAGAGCCACACTCTTTTCCCTCTGGTGCTCTTTATATGGAATTTCTGGGTCTCATGATTGCAGCTTCAGATGCAATTCCATTTTTTTGTTTATGCATGAGGCCTCTTCAGCTTTGTATGCTTCGTCAGTGGTGCATGGATCATACTCAGCTATCTCAAAAAAAATTTCTGGATCCCAGTACAAGTCAGTCTCTGACTTGGTGACTGTATCATCAGTTCATTAATCAGCGGGCTCCTTTACTCATCCTACCCAGACTGTGATCATTACAGATGCAAGTATTTAAGATTGGGGAAATGTTTGAGGGTCTCTGAGAGCACAAGGAGTTTGAGATCCTTGGGAGGCAAGGTTATCAACAAATATTCTAGAACTCCATTCTATTTGCAGGGATCTTCAGAATTGGTCTCTGTTGAACAGGGAGTCTCATCTCTGTTTCCAAACAGACAATGAGGGAACTGTCTTAAATTCACTCATGGGCAGAAATCAATACATGTCTTGTCTCTGCAATTTATATTCCAGGAGTGAACAACTGGTAAGCAGACTTTCTCAGTCATCAATCTCTAAATCCAGGGGAATGGTCTCTTCACAAGGATGTGTTCAATCAGATTGTGGGTATTTGGGGTCTGCCAGAGATAGATCTGATGGCTTCTCATTTGAACAACTTCCCAGGTATTTTTGAGGTCCAGGAGCCTTTGGGTAAGGTTTGTGGATGCTCTAGTAACTCATTGATCATTTCAGCTTGCTTATATGTTTCCTCCTCTAGTACTTCTTCCCAGAGTGATCTCCAAGATAAGTCTACAGACATTTTCAGTAATCCTTTAGTAAAGAAAAGGGGGGTGTGAGGGAAAATGTTTATTAGTGCTTGAAATAGCTTACCCTTGAATTATAGAGTTGTGGACAATAAATATATACAGTTATGTACTTGAAATGCAAAAGAAGTTCCAAAAGAAAGAAAGGATTGCCCCACTCTATTACTCTATGTGTGAGAGAAAAATAAACTATCAATTTGGCACATGCATACTAGATAATTTTATTGAGAATATTTGCCAACAAATCCGGAGTCCAGACCGACTCCTACACACACACAAACACACACTGTTAAAAGTGGCTTAAACTCAGTACTACTTATTTATGTAGAATAATATTATGTACAGTATATTCAAATGGAGTTTAGTAAATATCACTCTTATAAGGTTTTTACCATTGAATTGGATTTCAATTGAAATGCAAAGGCAGGTGCAAAAAGTAGCAAATAAATATTATCAGTTGTTATCATAGAAACCGATATATTTGATTCAATGTCTAAAGTGAAATAGTCACTCAACTAAAATACTGTGAGTCTGTTTCTATAAAAATCACTTATGATTAAATATTGATACCTGTGTATCGGTTCCACAACAAAGTATATATTTATCTCAAATCAGTTGCTATTTTTGTTAGTAAAGTTGCAGATGGCAGTGATGAACGCTGATTAGCATGCAAGTCTAGTGTTTATCAATGGCCACTATGATATAACATAACTTGCTTGTACCAGGCTAACAATAGCCCACCTATAGAGTGTTATTTGTTGGTCAAATTGATGTTTGTTATAATCTGGTGATGTTGGAGCATTTAAGAATATTATAGATATTAATAATGCTGTGAAGACAGCTAACATTTAATGGTAACTATTAATCCAAACACTAACCAGTACTGAATCTTATCATAGATACTTGCAAAGATTATTTTACATTGATGTCAAATATGCCACAATATTTATGCCACAGTATTTGGGAGCATCTTCTTTGTAATAAATATCCCTGATGCTGTAGATACAGCAAACAATTGGTAACTATCAATGCAGACACTACCCACTGCTGAAATATGTGAAGACATGCACACACACTATATTGAAAAAAGCCCCTTCTATAGCGGGGACTTGTATTACTTTTACTTTTATATTAACTGCAGATGCATTCAAATGAAATATCAAGTTATAGTACTAAGCAAGCAATTTAAAAGAGCGGAGGTACTATGACCTTGTGAGAGTGCCCCTGACGCGCGTTTCACATAACGCTTCCCCAGAGGGTATGCAGATCTAGTTCAGGTATCCAGTTGCCCTCCTTGGCCTCTTCCTCTGTGGTCACTTGATAGCATGGAAATGTAATGGTTAGTCCATAGACATAGAAGTTGTTCTGATTATGTGATTGAAACCTTAATTCTGGCTCGTAAGTCTATAACTAGGAAGATTTATCATAAGGTTTGGAAGGCCTTTATTTCTTGCTGTATAGATAATGTTTTTTCCTGGCATTCTTTTAGAATTACTAGGATTTTGCAGTTCTTACAGACTGGTCTGGATAAGGGCCAATCTGCCAGTTCTCTGAAAGGTCAGATTTCTGCTCTTTCAGTTTTACTTCCAAGGAAGATTGCTTATCTTCCTGATATATTTATGGTTTTGTTCAGGCTTTGGCCCGTTGTCTTAAATTAAGTTGTCTACCATAGGAATGTGACGACCTCGTCACTTCCGGTGACGTGTAAACAGCTGCTGAAGGTTTGTGGCGCTCACTGCTAATGCGCTAGAGGCCCAACCTCCTACAAACAGCTGTTTAAGGCAGAATAGGTGACAACTTATTTTAGAACACCGGTGTGCCCAGTTGTTTCTGTCAGGTTTGTTTATCATTTAGATTTGTTGTTTCACAACTGTTTTGATATCGGCGACACCGACAGGAAGTCATAACTTGTTATAACCGTTATGAAGAAGGTTATACAATTTACCAGCAACAAGTATGTGATGGACTGTGGATGTGAATGGTTAGAAATGGAATTGTTGCTGTAGTTTGTAGTGTGCAAGTTCCCTCATAAACAGTGAGGGAACTTACACACTACAAACTACAGCAACAATTCAATTTCTAACCAGTCACATCCACGGTCCATCACATACTTGTTGCTGGTACATTGTATAACCTTCTTCATAATGGTTATAACTAGTTAAACACTTCCTGTCAGTGTCACCAATATCAAAACAGTTGTCAAACAACAAATGTAAACGATAAACAAACCTGACAAAAACCACTGGGAGCCGGTGTTCTAAAATAAGTTGTCACCTATTCTGACTTAAACAGCTGTTTGTAGGAGGTTGGGCTTCTAGCGCATGAGCAGTGAGCATCACAAACCTACAGAAGCTGATTATAGTCACCGGAAGTGACCCGGTAGTCACATTCCTATGCGGTAGACAACGTACTTTAGAACACCATATTAAGCCCGTGATCAAGGCCATTTCTCCTCCATTGAATATTAACCTGGTGTTAAACTGCTTTCTTGCTAAGTTTTATTCCTTTTGACAATCTCTTCTGCTAGAAGAGTTTCAGAGCTATCTGCTCTTTCTTTTGATCCTCCTTATCTTGTTTTTCATCAGGATAAGACAGTTTTACAGACTACTTTTGACTTTTTGCCTAAAACTGTTTCTTCAGACAACATTAGCAGATAAGTTGTTGTCCCTTCTTTGTGTTCTGATCCTAAGAATGCTTCAGAGAGATCTTTGCATACTTTGGTTGAGACTCTTGATTCATAAAGCTTATGCAGCCTCAACTACAATGGATTACTTCTCATTCTACTTGCTCAGTTGCCACTTCTTGGGCTTTCAAGAATGAGGCTTAAGTTTACCAAATTTGCAAAGCAGCTACTTGGTCTTCTATGCATACTTTTACAGAATTCTACAATTTTTTATGTTTTTGCTTCTTCTGCGGCTGCCTTTGGTAGGAAGGTCCATCAGGCAATTGTTGCAACTTGATTTTTACTTGCTTGATTGATTGATTTTAAAGTGCATAAAAAAATGATTTTTTTTCCCCTTGTTGGGTTTTTGTGAGGTTGTGGATTTATTTTCTCAGTGAAAAAAGCATGTTTTTTAAATCCTTCCCTTTATGTTATAATTCGTTGACTCCACAGCTTGGGTTCCCAGGAGTAATGTATCATGGGCTCTCACCACCTGTATGAAAAAAAACATAACCCATGCCTACCAGATAAATCCCTTTCTTTCATGGCGGTGAGAGTGCACAAGACACCTTGTCAGGGCGTGTCTGTCATGCTTTTATCAGTTGTACATCTTTAATTATGTCACATGGACAAAAGGACTGTCCATCAAGGACACCTGTTAAAGGTATTCACAAAACAATGCTTTATGTAAATCAAGCACATTTATGTGACTTTGCACAGTGCTAACAATGACCTGGGAATTCCTTTACATTGAGCACATTTTTTTCAGAGCTCTCATGAATGTCATTTAAAATAAAATGTTGAAATACTAACTGTTATGTGCTGGACTAGAAGCTATAAAACTTAGTTTAACTGCAAGGTTCTTTATCTGAACAATTTCTGATGAAGGTTTCCATTTAATAATGACATCGCAAGTATTTATTGACCAAACAATGGTTAAATAAACTATCTCAGAGATAACAAGTTTTGCGTTAACAGGGGTGCGGTGCTAACGCTTAGTTTATGCTCACCGCTCACCTACAAACAACGCTGGTATTACAGGTATCTTTCAACCCGGCGTTAGCCTCTAAAAAGTGAACGGAGAGCAAAATTTAGCTCCACATCTCACCTCAATACCAGCGTTGCTTACGGTAGTGGTGAGCTGGCTAAACGAGCTCGTGCACGATTTCCCCATAGGAATCAATGGGACATTTTTGGCTGAAAAAAAACCTAACACCTGCAAAAAAGCAGCGTTCAGCTCCTAACGCAGCCCCATTGATTCCTATGGGGAAATAAAAGTTATGTCTATACGTAACACCCTAACATGAACCCAGAGTCTAAACACCCCTAATATTACACTTATTAACCCATAATCTTCCGCCCCGACATCGCTGACACCTGCATTTTATTATTAACCCCTAATCTGCCACTCCGGACACCGCCACCACCTACATTATACTTATGAACTCCTAATCTGCTGCCCCCAACATCGCCGACACCTACCTACACTTATTAACCCCTAATCTGCAGCCACCAACATCGCCGCCACTATAATAAAGTTATTAACCCCTAAACCTAAGTCTAACCCTAACCATAACACCCCCTAACTTAAATATAATTACAATAAATCTAAATAAAAAAACTACAATTAACTAAATTATTCCTATTTAAAACTAAATACTTACCTATAAAATAAACCATAAGATAGCTACAATATAACTAATAGTTACATTGTATCTAGCTTAGGGTTTATTTTTATTTTACAGGCAAGTTTGTATTTATTTTAACTAGGTAGAATAGTTACTAAATAGTTATTAACTATTTAATAACTACCTAGCTAAAATAAATACAAATTTACCTGTAAAATAAAACCTAACCTAAGTTACAATTACACCTAACACTACACTATAATTAAATTAATTAAATAAATTAACTACAATGAAATACAATTAATTAAAATTAAATAAAATTAACTAAAGTACAAAAAAAACAAACACTAAATTACAGAAAATAATAAAATAATTACAAGTTTTTTAAACTAATTACACCTAATCCCCCTAATAAAATAAAAAAGACCCCCAAAATAATAAAAATCCCTACCCTATACTAAATTACAAATAGCCCTTAAAAGGGCTTTTTGTGGGGCATTGCCCCAAAGTAATCAGCTCTATTACCTGTAAAAAAATACAATACCCCACCAACATTAAAACCCACCACCCACACACCCAACCCTACTCTAAAACCCACCCAATCCCTCCATAATAAAACCTAACACTACCCCCTTGAAGATCACCCTACCTTGAGACGTCTTCACCCAACTGGGCACAAGTGGTCCTCCAGAGGGGCAGAAGTCTTCATCCGGGCAGAAGAGGACCTCCATACGGGCAGAAGTCTTCATCCAGATGGCCTCTTCTATCTTCATCCATCCGGAGCGGAGCAGGTCCATCTTCAAGCCAGCCGACACGGAGCATCCTCTTCTTCCGACGACTCCCGACGAATGAAGGTTGCTTTAAATGACGTCATCCAAGATGGTGTCCCTTTATTTCCGATTGGCTGATAGGATTCTATCAGCCAATCGGAATTAAGGTAGGAAAAATCCTATTGGCTGATGCAATCAGCCAATAGAATTGAGCTTGCATTCTATTGGCTGATTGGAACAGCCAATAGAATGCGAGCTCAATCCTATTGGCTGATTGGATCAGCCAATAGGATTGAAGTTCAATCCTATTGGCTGATTGCATCAGCCAATAGGATTTTTCCTACCTAAATTCCAATTGGAATTCGTCGGAAGAAGAGGATGCTCCGCGTCAGCTGGCTTGAAGATGGACCCGCTCCGCTCCGGATGGATGAAGACAAAAGATGCCACCTGGATGAAGACTTCTGCCCGTCTGAAGGTCCTCTTCTGCCCGGATCGGATGAAGACTTCTGCCCCTCTGGAGGACCACTTGTGCCCGGCTAGGTGAAGATGTTTCAAGGTAGGGTGATCTTCAAGGGGGTAGTGTTAGGTTTTATTAAGGGGGGATTGGGTGGGTTTTAGAGTAGGGTTGGGTGTGTGGGTGGTGGGTTTTAATGTTGGGGGGTATTGTATTTTTTTTTACAGGTAATAGAGCTGATTACTTTGGGGCAATGCTCCGAAAAAAGCCCTTTTAAGGGCTATTTGTAATTTAGTATAGGGTAGGGACTTTTATTATTTTGGGGAGCTTTTTTATTTTATTAGGGGGATTAGATTAGGTGTAATTAGTTTAAAATTCTTGTAATTATTTTATTTTTTTCTGTAATTTAGTGTTTGTCTTTTTTCGTACTTTAGTTTATTAATTTAATTGTAGTTAATTGTAGTTAATTTAGGAAATTATTTTAATTATAGTGTAGTGTGAGGTGTAATTGTAATTTAGGTTAGGTTTTATTTTACAGGTACTTTTGTCTTTATTTTAGCTAGGTAGTTATTAAATAGTTAATAGCTATTTAATAACTATTCTACCTAGTTAAAATAAATACAAACTTGCCTGTAAAATAAAAATAAACCCTAAGCTAGATACAATGTAACTATAAGTTATATTGTAGCTAGCTTAGGGTTTATTTTATAGGTAAGTATTTAGTTTTAAATAGGAATATTTTATTTAATTGTAGTAATTTTATTTAGTTTTATTTAAATTATATTTAAGTTAGGGGGGGTTAGGGTTAGACTTAGGTTTAGGGGTTAATACATTTAATATAGTTGCGGCGATGTTAGGGACGGCAGATTAGGGGTTAATAAAATTTAACTAGTGTTTGCGAGGCGGGAGTGCAGTTGTTTAGGGGTTAATATATTTATTGATGTGGCGGCGATGTCCGATCGGCAGATTAGGGGTTAAAAACTTTAGTTAACTGTTTGCAATGTGGGAGGGGGGCTCGGTTTAGGGGTTAATAGGTAGTTTATGGGTGTTAGTGTACTTTTTAGCACTTTAGTTAGGAGTTTTATGTTACGGCGTTAGCCCATAAAATTCTTAACTACTGACTTTTAAATGTGGTAGGAGTCTTGACAGGAGAGGGTGTACCACTCACTTTCTCCAAGACTCGTATTACCGGCATTAGGAAAATCCCATTAAAAAGATAGGATACACAATTTACGTAAGGGGATTTGCGGTATGCTCGAGTCACGGGAAAAAATGAGCGGTACACCTGTACCTGCCAGACTCGTAATACCAGCGGGCGTTAAAAAGCAATGTTGGGACCTCTCAATGCTGCTTTTTAAGGCTAACGCAAGACTCGTATTCTAGCAGTATCTGTGCCAAATATCATCAGCAGAAATTTGTATGTGTTTAAAATATGCAATGAAAAATCACAAAATTTTAATTCTCAAAGTTAAAAATGTTCTATTTTAAATGCAACAAAGAGAAAAGGTAACTTAATTGCTCCTTAATTAGTGCTTTATATCACATTATCAAGAACTCAGTTGAATTGATAACACCTTTTTTAATTTCTGTTTTTCCACACATTAAAGTGGTCTAATAGAGCCACAATTTAATTGCAAATAATTGCTTATATTCCAATTCCTAGTGGCTCTGTGTTAACAGTAACATAATTGTTTTCAATTAATGGATGGCTGGAACTATTAATTTCTCAGTGCACTGCAATTATGTTTATGACTTTTGTCTTTCCACTGTATAATAAATGCTTCTGAGTGTTTATACTATTGATTACAAAGTTGTATTTCATTACTTTCTTTAAAGCTTGTGTGTTATAACAGTTGGCGAGGAAAACATATTGCAGCTATATTTGAGCCTACCATCTTACAAACAGATGTTTGATCCTTTCTTGGATTTATTAGTGTGGGTAAGATTGTTGGATCTAGAAATAATTTGGTTTGAAGGCAAGCTTAAGCATTCAAGGGAACCATCTAATACCCTTTTCCAATTATATAGTCTGTCCAGTATTTGTATGTTATCAATAATATTTAGGGGCATCATTTTGGGAATTAAGGCTAGAATCAGTTTGAGACATTCCAGTTATCACTTAAATATTTAGTTGTTGTTTGATGTTCCTCACTCCATATCATTTATATAAATATGTGAATAAATAAATATTTATCTTGATCAATTCATAGACAATATTTTTAGGAAATGTTGGTCTATATTCCATGATAGTTTTAATCTGAACTAATAAGAATTTATCAGTGTCAGTGACAAATTATCAATGTTTTTTGTCTGTATTCCAATCAAATCACTTTATTATTTAAACCTGTTAACAATTTTTGTATGTGTGCAATAAATATTGGAATGCCTAGATTTCCTATGTCTGATTCTCAAAAATTGTTTTTTTTTTTTTATCAAAAGCAGAACTTACTGATAAACTAATCCAAAAATGACACAATGTCTACATATCTGGATCCGAACTGCTGATTAGGTAAAAGGACTCCATGTACTAAGCAGCATAAGCCGCTTTATGGCAGGTTCGTACATGCAAGCCTGATTCATGATATGTAAGAAGCAGTGATCAATAGTCCGCAGCTTCTTACATTCTGAACTTGCTCACTCAGGGGCATTGACAGACCCTTCTACTGCAGAATTTGGTTGCTCAAGAGATGGGGCAAGCATTACACACTCATCGTAGTATATATTGATGCATACGGGCAAGCAGATGAATAGATCTGCTGCCCATATGCATAGTGATTTCTTTTCTGAGGTGGTGAAGATAAATCACTGAGAGCTTGCTTGCTATTAGTGATTGACAGTCCCTTATTTTGCACAATTGGTTTGCGCAAATTAAGGGGCGGCATTACACACTCATCGGAGTGTGTAATGATGCATACCGGCCAGCGGACAAACAGATCCACTGCCTGTATGCAGCAAATGCGAGTAAACAACTTCTCAAGTTGAGAAGCTGTTCTGCCTGCCCTTTAATACATGGGGCCCTAATACTTCCATTATTCAAATAAAAAGGATTGCTATAACATAGCACAGCACAAATACCCAAAAGTTATTTTATTTTTAATCTGATATGATTTTAGGACATTTTAAAATGTCACAAGTTACGAGCCTGTGGATTTATAAACATTTGGGATTTATTCCTGGTTTTATAAAGGTAAAATATAACTTACACCTAATTTTTAAACTGTAAATGTATAAACAAATTAAATATGATCATCTGCATGATCATTTATCATCACAATTAAAGAAGTTTCAAAATTGTTAATTATGAAATTGGGTCAAATGACATGCAATTGTTAATTGCACAATTGCAGTGAATTCATCTTAAAATTAAGTGAAAATAGCCACTAGTTAAACCAGTCAGACATCCTTCATTAATATTGTATTGTTCCATGTTTTTTGTTTTGGCACCATGCATAATTTGCTTCCTATGAACAAACCCCCAAGCAAAAAAGAAAAAATGGGTGTTCAACTTCATTTTAAAGCTTTTGTGTATGTCTATAATTGTGTATGTCTATAATGATCCTTTGCTAGTTATGAGTATGCTCAGATAAGTTTGCCGAAATTGTTATAAATATAACAGATAATGGTGGAATTAATTTATTGGTTTAACATAATGACTATAAAATGTATCTGTGCTCAAAAATGCACTTATAACCATAATCATATGCACTGAAAGTAGTTTTCAGTCCTATACAATAAAAGGCCAAGTGTGTTTGTCCGAAGCTGTCATGCGCAGTAGAGACTGCGTGCGAGGACAAACACACCTGGCCTTCCAACTGACCTGGCATCTGGCGTGTGTAGTGGGTGTGTCTGAATGGGCATGACGTGGGTGGGGCCGGGCAGGCATGACATGGGCGGCTGTGTCATGGGCGGGGCTGGGTGTGATGCGGGCGGGGCCGGGCGGGGTTGGATGACGTAGCCGACTGGCCATGAGAGACAGAGAGCTCTAAAGAGGGGGATAGAGAGAGCAGGAGAGGGGGGTAAAGAGAGGGAGAGAGGCAGCGAAAGAGAGAGGAGAGAGTGCAAAAGAGGGTGAGAGAGAGCAAAAGAGAGGGGGGAAGAGAGAGAGCAAAAGAGAGAAAGAGAGAGAGCAGAAGAGGGGGAGAGAGAGAGCAAAAGAGGGGGAGAGAGAGCAAAAGAGAGGAAAAGAGACAGCAAAAGAGAGGAAAAGAGACAGCAAAAGAGAGAGGGGAGAGAGAGCAGAAGAGGGGGAGAAAGAGCAAAAGAGAGGAAGAGAGATAGCAAAAGAGAGGAAGACTGACAGCAAAAGAGAGAGGGGAGAGAGAGAGAGCATAAGAGGGGGAGAGAGAGCAAAAGAGAGGGGGAGAGAGAGAGCAAATGAGAGGGGGGAAAAGCAAAGTGAGGGTGGAGAGAGAGCAAAAATAGTTGGGAAAGAGAGCAAAAGAGATGGAGAGAGACAGCAAAAGAGAGGGGGAGAGACAGCAAAAGAGAGGGGGAGAGAGAAAAAGAGAGGGAGAGATACAGTAAAAGAGAGAGGGAAAAGAGAGAGAGCAAAAGAGAGGGGGATAGAGAGCAAATGAGAGGGGGAGATAGAGAGCACAAAAGAGAGGGGGAGAGAGCGCAAAAGAGAGGGGGAGAGACAGCAAAAGAGAGGGAGAGAGACAGCAAAAGAGAGGGAGAGAGAGAGCAAAAGAGTGAGAGAGAGAGCAAAAGAGGGAGAGAGAGAGCAAAAGAGAGAGGGGAGAGAGAGAGCAAAAGAGAGCAGAGAGGGAGCAAAAGAGAGTGGAGAGAGAGAAAAAAAAAAAGAGAGAGAGAGCAAAAGAGAGGGGGAGAGAGATAGCATAAGAGAGGGGGGAGAGAGAGTGCAAAAAAGGGGAGATAGAGAGAGCAAAAGAAAGGGAGAGAGTAAAAGAGAGAGGGGAGAGAAAGCGCACAAAAGAGAGGGGGAGAGAGAGCAAAATAGATGGAGAGAGACCGCAAAAGAGAGAGAGGAGAGAAAGAGAGCAAAAGAGAGGGGGTAGAGATAGCAAAAGAAAGGGGAGAGAGTAAAAGAGAGAGGGGAGAGAGAGAGCAAAAGAGAGGGAGAGATAGAGAGCGTAAAAGAGAGGGGGAGAGAGCGCAAAATAGAGGGGGAGAGAGAGCAAAAGAGAGGGAGAGAGACAGCAAAATAGAGGGAGAGAGAGCAAACGAGAGAGGGATGAGAGAGCAAAAGATAGGAGAGAGAGAGTGAGCAAAAGAGAGTGGAGAGAGAGAAAAAGAGAGGGGGAGAGAGAGAGCAAACAAGAGGGGGGAAGAGAGAGAGAGACAGTAAAAGAGGGGGAGAGAGAGCAAAAAAGAGGGGGGAGAGAGCAAAATAAAGGGGGGAGAGAGAGAGAGCAAAAGAGAGGGGGAAGAGAGAGAGCAAAAGAGAGGGGGAAGAGAGAGAGCAAAAGACAGGGGGGAGAGAGAGCGTAAAAGAGAGGGGGAGACAGAGAGCAAAAGAGAGGGGAGAGAGAGAGCAAAAGAGAGGGGAGAGAGAGAGCAAAAGAGAGGGGAGAAAGAGAGAGCAAAAGAGAGGGGGGATAGAGAGAGAGAGCAAGGGGTGGGACCGCTGTATTGCAAAAAATGGCCTGTGTACACAGGCTTTAGGACTAGTCTATATATAATGAACTACTGTTGGTTTTATCATAGTCCCATGTGAAAAAGTCTTAAACAAAATTAACATGATGGGAGCACAGACAATAACTGTTGCAGAAGGATGTGTTTGTGAGGAGATCCTTATTCTAACAGGGCTTTTCAGGTTATTTCTACTTAAAATTTGCTTACCATAGCAGGGTGTTTATTTGAGGTTCCCTAAGAAGCATCAGGAGAGTTTGAGAGTGCATTTTGTGCAGGTGGACCTTCCTATGCTCTTCAGCTAAATGTCATGGGGACTGACCATGTGGAAGGGAGGCCTGCATTGTGAGTCTGTCCACCTGTGTTGTTTGGTCTATTGTATGTCTCCCCCCCTCCAGGATTCAGAAAATTCTGGGTTACTGGAAGTGAAAAGTGCTGCATTATCCACCAATTGGAAGAAATAAAAAGAAAACATCTACTTGCAGAGTTTGTTTCTATTTTGAAGGCGGAACACTGAATGGATGGGTCTGGGAAGATCTCAGGCCGAAGAGATTATGGGTGCTATTGATGTTTGAGAGAAGGTGGTACTAGAGCTGCTAAAGAGACATTTTCAAAAGATAGAGTCAATGCTGAATAAAGCCTTCGAGAAATTGTGGCCAAGCAGAGAGTTACAGGTGCCATTTATAGAGATGTGGTTGGAGGACAATGCTAGAAGAACTGAGTTAACAGCTTTGATCAAACCGCAGGAGAAGGCTGAATTGTCAAAGGAAGTAATGGATCAACCTCATGTAGTCCTCTACACTTCAGACTCTGCTGGAATCACCTTGGAAAAATTGTGCTGTGGGAGACCTTTTTTACTCTTTAATACTCAGAGCCGAGCCATGGAAATACCAACAAATGCATTAGTTATGAAGTTTATGGGCCATTATTTAGAGTATAAATTGAGTGATCTAATAGATGTGCAGGACTGGCATTGACTAAATATAGTGACTACACTAGAATTATACTGTAGGGAACATAGTTAGCTCTAATTTTTCCATTTTACTGCACTACAGTAATGCTGCTCTACAGTTTTGTTGCTGGATAAATGTGACTCCTAGATTGGGGGGTGGGTTCTTCTCTGGATTGATGGTCTCTTCTCTGCCTGATTTCATATGTCCCCTTATGACTGTCATCACTTTGGCTCTCTTAAAAGTGTCATATAAAAATTGTCTTTATTTTCTTATGCTGTTGTGAAGGGTGAGGGGGCGACATAATCGATGGCATCTAAGTTGTTACTACTTTTGCTGTCATTTATAAACAGACACTGTCACAATTACTTTAAAACTTATGGTAACTCAGGGTTAATTTGATACCAAAGAGCACTACCTTATATAGAGAGTTAAACTATGAATGATAAATAGATATATAAGGAACAGCGCCAAGTGTTCTATCTTAAAGCTCCCTCACAGGTAGTTTTCCCTATGATTACTGTTAGACATTTTCTACACCTGAATGAACTGGACATCAACTGTACCTATCCCGCTTTGAAAGGAGCAGAGGGAAAGAAAGCTCAAAACAAACGGCCGTTTGTATTCTAAGTCCGAGTTCCCATATACACGCTGGAAGCGTGCACCGCAAACACCTGTCTCAAGAAGCTGCCCGGGAAAAACAGAATCCAAATCACAGGGGCCAAAGTTACTTCAAGCCGACAGAGAGAAAGAAACCCATACACGCAGGAGCGTGGTCTAGGTTTCGATATCGGCGATACTTACTTTACACAAGGAGGAGAGGCAGAAACAAACACCGGTAAGAAACACTGTGATTCCATCAGACACAGAAGTGTCAGAAGACCCGGTAAGCCCATCCATAAATTTACACCGAACTATCATAAATATAGCTAACTCTGCAAGATTTAAATAACATCAAGAGACATTGCTACAACAAGTTAATTACTTTATTACAATTTATTGGATTGTGAAAACAGACATTGTTTCTTTATGATCAAAATAGCAACACTAAGAAAAAAGCTATAAATACTGCGGTTACAAATTATTAAAGTGGAATAAGATAAATTCAATGCTAGATTAAGGTGGAATTACCTAGAAAGGATACTAGAGCACTCATTTTATAACTCATTTTATAAATTGTTTTAATACATATTGCGTATTTTACCACATAGGGAGACGTCCCATGTAAAAACTTTTTTCACTATTTTTATTTATGTCTTTATGTTTTAAATAAATGTACTTTTGTTAAATTGTTTATCAGTCTCCAGATTATCTTATTCAGTTTACAGCGCTCCTAAACTTTATATTGTTTTGTAAACTATGAATGATAGTCAGTGATAGTTAATGAAAATATTAGCCTAATTTGTAAAGGTCCTGAGCCAAAAAATCACAGTCTAGGGTACTATGCTAGTAAAAATGCATATTTTTTGTCTTTCTTGTTATGTTGCTACTTTATTAGTAAGTATTCTTTAGTTTGCTGCATGCTTAAGATGTATCTCCCTATTGTGTTATTATATTCTGTGTTTTTTAGTAGTTGCAATATAATATTTTTTTCATAATTGTGTAATGATTGTGCCAAACATTATGATTAATACTGGGACTCTCACTGCTTTGATTCCTGCACAGCAAATGCCTTATAGTTATTTCCTGTACTATCTTAACTGCATTATTCACTCAACATTCTAATTCTAATTTGCCTGTTGCATAGTTAGAAAGTCTAGGCTCTTTTCAAATGCTCTTATCTATATTTTGCAATTATATATGCCTAAGCTCTAGAGTTTTAGTTAGTATCTTCTTGCTGATTACTATTATGGTATCACTTTATAAAAAGAAGTATTGTTCCACTGCCAGCTCATCCAATGAGCTTTAGAGTGGCCCATAATTTGCTCTGTTTAGAGTGTTAATGATTCTATACTATAATTTAGGTAAAAAAGTGTCCCTCTATTTCTTTATTGTTTTCTGCTTCCCATAAAATTCCCCATTGTGTCATATTTAAACTTTGGGCGATCCAAGAGAGGCCTCTATGCGCCTCCAGGGGAAGTCATTTCACGTTATATTATACAGTGGGGCAAAAAAGTATTTAGTCAGCCACCAATTGTGCAAGTTCTCCCACTTAAGAAGATGAGAGGCCTGTAATTTTCATCATAGGTATACCTCAACAATGAGAGACAAAATGTGGAAACAAATCCAGACAATCACATTGTCTGATTTGGAAAGAATTTATTTGCAAATTATGGTTGAAAATAAGTATTTGGTCAATATCAAAAGTTCATCTCAATACTTTGTTATATATCCTTTGTTGGCAATGACAGAGGTCAAACGTTTTCTGTAAGTCTTCACACGGTTGTCACACACTGTTGCTGGTATGTTAGCCCATTCCTGCATGCAGATCTCCTCTAGAGCAGTGATGTTTTGGGGCTGTCACTGGGCAACACGGACTTTCAACTCCCTCCAAAGGTATTCTATGGGGTTAAGATCTGGAGACTGGCTAGGCCACTCCAGGACCTTGAAATGCTTCTTACGAAGCCACTCCTTCATTGCCCGGGCGGTGTGTTTGGGCTCATTGTCATGCTGAAAGACCCAGCCACATTTCATCTTCGATGCCCTTGCTGATGGAAGCAGGTTTGCACTCAAAATCTCACAATACATGGCCCCATTCATTCTTTCATGTACATGGATCAGTTGTCCTGTTCCCTTTGCAGAGAAACAGCCCCAAAGCATGATGTTGCCACAACCATGCTTCACAGTAGGTATGGTGTTCTTTGGTTGCAACTCAGCATTCTCTCTCCTCCAAATACGACGAGTTGTGTTTCTACCAAACAGTTCTACTTTGGTTTTATCTGACCATATTACATTCTCCCAATCCACTTCTGGATCATCTAAATGCTCTCTAGCATACTTCAGACGGGCCCGGACATGTACTGGCTTAAGCAGGGGGACACGTCTGGCACTGCAGGATCTGATTCCCTGGCGGCGTAGTGTGTTCCTGATGGTAGCCTTTGTTACGTTAGTCCCAGCTCTCTGCAGGTCATTCACTAGGTCCACCTGTGTGGTTCTGGGATGTTTGCTCACTGTTCTTGTGATCATTTTGAACCCACGGGGTGAGATCTTGCGTGGAGCCCGAAATTGAGGGAGATTATCAGTCTTGTATGTCTTCCATTTTCTAATTATTGCTTGCACAGTTGATTTCTTCACATCAAGATGCTTGCCTATTGCAGATACGGTCTTCCCAGCCTGGTGCAGGTCTACAATTTTGTTTCTGGTGTCCTTCAACAACTCTTTTGTCTTCATCATAGTGGAGTTTGGAGTGTGACTGTTTGAGGTTGTGGACAGGTGTCTTTTATACTGATAACAAGTTCAAACAGGTGCCATTAATACAGGTAATGAGTAAAGGACAAAGGAGCCTCTTAAAGAAGAAGATACAGGTCTGTGAGAGCCAGAAATCTTGCTTGTTTGTAGGTGACCAAATACTTATTTTCCACCATAATATGCAAATAAATTCTTTCCAAATCAGACAATGTGATTGTCTGGATTTGTTTCTACATTTTGTCTCTCATATTTGAGGTATACCTATGATGAAAATTACAGGCCTCTCTCATCTTCTTAAGTGGGAGAACCTGCACAATTGGTGGCTGACTAAATACTTTTTTGCCCCACTGTAATTTGTTTTTTTCTTAAAACTGAAATTTATTTTTATTTGGAATAGTGGACAATGTTTGTCAGTCAAAATATTCTAGGATATTGTCTTACTTTGTTCAATAACTTTGAACTGTGTCAACTCAATATTGTGTATATTTCAATGTACATTTTTGAATTCCTTGATATACTCTGGATGTTATGTTTCATTTAAAACCTCAATAAAAAAAATTACTGTGACACAGAATAAATTATATAGAAAGATCTTATGAATCAGAATCTAGGCCATTGTCTTTCAAAAAAAGATTTAAAGTGACAAAGTGCTGGGAGAAATCATGTGTAAGTAATATTACAGAGTGCTCTTCACAGTTATTACCTTGCAATGTGGGATAATATAGACCTGTCCATTCATTATTTGTGAGACAAGCAGGATGCATGCCACCCAAAATGTATTACTGTTCAGTGGCATTTATTTATGTATAATTAACTATTATTGCTTTTTTTCAGAGGCCAATGGTAAGTGGCACATAACTATTCTGTGATATATATTGTTATTTGAAGACTTTGCTTTAGCTTCTGTTTACACCCAGCCCAATTTTATATTTGTCTTATGAAGAGTTTAACAGCATCATGAACACATCCATCATTACACTCAAAGGGTAGTTACAGCTGACTGATTTATGTATTATCTAATAGTGTTATATGCATAGGTATAATATAGAGTCAGAGCTGATGAACAGTGGTTAACTGTTTTAGACATGCAATACATTTCATAAAGCTGCAATATGAGGATATTAGTTGGCCAGAATATTATTTACATAATGGTTTCCCAAGCTTGTTTCTTATGTATCAGGGATAGTAAGCATCCCTGATACAACAATCTATTGCTTTTAATATTTCAGTGGTCAGATGTTTCTTTACTTTTGATATATATTCCATTCTTTTGGAAACACTGCCTAACACTGATGTATGCTTCTTATCTGTTCTTGCTCTACTTTGGGAAGGGCATTTTTATTTAAATGTTCACATTTTACATGGACAAAATTTATCTGAGGAAGGTGTCAAACATTACTTTGGTAAGTGCTAATTAGATAGACAGAGAGATAGATCATTTATTTTTCTAAATATGTTACTAGATAGATAGATAATTTATATTTTATCTATTGAATCCTGATTTTCGGCTAGATTTAGAGTTTGGCGGTAGCCGTCAAAACCAGCGTTAGAGGCTCCTAACGCTGGTTTTGGGCTACCGCTGGTATTTAGAGTCAGTCAGGAAAGGGTCTAATGCTCACTTTCCAGCCGCGACTTTTCCATACCGCAGATCCCCTTATATCAATTGCGTATCCTATCTTTTCAATGGGATCTTTCTAACGCCGGTATTTAGAGTCTTGGCTGAAGTGAGCGTTAGAAATCTAACGACAAAACTCCAGCCGCAGAAAAAAGTCAGTAGTTAAGAGCTTTCTGGGCTAACGCCGGTCCATAAAGCTCTTAACTACTGTGCTCTAAAGTACACTAACACCCATAAACTACCTATGTACCCCTAAACCGAGCCCCCCCCACATTGCCGCCACTCTAATAAAAAAAATGTAACCCCTAATCTGCCAACCGCACACCGCCGCAACCTACGTTATCCCTATGTACCCCTAATCTGCTGCCCCTAACCCTGCCGACCCTATATTATATTTATTAACCCCTAATCTGCCGCCCCCAACGTCGCCTCCACCTACCTACAATTATTAACCCCTAATCTGCCGACCGTACCTCACCGCCACTATAATAAATGTATTAACCCCTAATCCGCCTCACTCCCGCCTCAATAACCCTATAATAAATAGTATTAACCCCTAATCTGCCCTCCCTAACATCGCCGACACCTAACTTCAAGTATTAACCCCTAATCTGCCGACCGGACCTCACCGCTACTCTAATAAATTTATTAACCCCTAAAACTAAGTCTAACCCTAACCCTAACACCCCCCTAAGTTAAATATAATTTAAATCTAACGAAATAAATTAACTCTTATTAAATAAATTATTCCTATTTAAAGCTAAATACTTACCTGTAAAATAAACCCTAATATAGCTACAATATAAATTATAATTATATTGTAGCTATTTTCGGGTTTATATTTATTTTACAGGCAACTTGTATTTATTTTAACCAGGTACAATAGCTATTAAATAGTTAAGAACTATTTAATAGCTACCTAGTTAAAATAATTACAAAATTACCTGTAAAATAAATCCTAACCTAAGTTACAATTAAACCTAACACTACACTAGCAATAAATTAATTGGAATTGAATCAGCCAATCAGATTCAAGTTCAATCAGCCAATCGGATTGAACTTGATTCTGATTGGCTGATTCCATCAGCCAATCAGAATTTTCCGACCTTAATTCCGATTGGCTGATAGAATCCTATCAGCCAATTGGAATTCAAGGGACGCCATCTTGGATGACGTCCCTTAAAGGAACCGTCATTCTTCAGTTGGACGTCGAAGGAAGAAGATTGATCCGCGCTGGAGGTCTTCACGATGGAGCCGTTCCTCATCGGATGAAGATAGAAGATGCCGCTTGGATCAAGATGGTTGCCGGTCTGGATCGCCTCTTCTTCCCGGATAGGATGAAGACTTTGGAGCCTCTTCTGGACCTCTTCAGCCACAGGATTATGGATCACCAGCCCCCGCTTGGGTTGGATGAAGATTTCGGAGCCAGGACCGATCGGTGATACCCGGCGAGGTGAAGATAAGGTAGGAAGATTTTCAGGGGCTTAGTGTTAGGTTTATTTAAGGGGGGTTTGGGTTAGATTAGGGGTATGTGGGTGGTGGGTTGTAATGTTGGGGGGGGTATTGTATGTTTTTTTTACAGGCAAAAGAGCTGAATTCTTTGGGGCATGCCCCGCAAATGGCCCTTTTCAGGGCTGGTAAGGTAAAAGAGCTTTGAACTTTTGTAATTTAGAATAGGGTAGGGCATTTTTTTATTTTGGGGGTCTTTGTTATTTTATTAGGGGGCTTAGAGTAGGTGTAATTAGTTTAAAATTGTTGTAATTTTTTTCTAATGTTTGTAAATATTTTTTTATTTTTTGTAATTTAGTTCTTTTTTATTTTTTGTACTTTAGTTAGTTTATTTAATTGTATTTATTTGTAGAAATTGTATTTATTTATTGATAGTGTAGTGTTAGGTTTAATTGTAGATAATTGTAGGTAGTTTATTTAATTTATTTATTGATAGTGTAGTGTTAGGTTTAATTGTAACTTAGGTTGTGGGGGGCAGATTAGGGGTTAATAAATATAATATAGGAGTCGGCAGTGTTAGGGGCAGCAGATTAGGGGTACATAGGGATAACGTAGTTGGCGGCGGTATACGGAGCGGCAGATTAGGGGTTAAAAAATTTAAATATAGTGGCGGCGATGTGGGGGGAACTCAGTTTAGGGGTACATAGGTAGTTTATGGGTGTTAGTGTACTTTAGAGCACAGTAGTTAAGAGCTTTATGAACCGGCGTTAGCCCAGATAGCTCTTAACTACTGACTTTTTTCTGCGGCTGGAGTTTTGTCGTTAGAGTTCTAATGCTCACTTCAGCCACGACTCTAAATACCAGCGTTAGAAAGATCCCATTGAAAAGATAGGATACGCAATTGACGTAAGGGGATCTGTGGTATGGAAAAGTCGCGGCTGGAAAGTGAGCGTTAGACCCTTTAATGACTGGCTCCAAATACCAGAGGGCGGTAAAAACCAGCGTTAGGAGCCTCTAACGCTGGTTTTGACGGCTACTGCCCAACTCTAAATCTAGGCCTAAGGCAGGCATATTTACTATACACTGCAGTCTGAATGATTTTTCTTCCAAAAGCTGCTTCAGAAGAGGTAAAAATATCAAAAATGTAGTGAAGTTGTAAAGAAGACTAGGTTGCTGTTTTGCAGTCTGTTTAAGAAAGCTTCATTGTTAAATGCCCAAGAAATTGAAACTGATCTAGTAGAATGAGCTGTAATTATTTTGGGTAAAACATTCCCACTTTGAAGTAAACCTTACCCATCAACTGTTTAAACTAGGAAGTTTAATAAAAGCTGAAGTCGTCTAATTCAAACAAAGTCTAATGTGAACAACAAATAAACTAAATGATTGTCTAAAATGCCTTGACATTTGTAAGTAAATTTCGTAATGCTTTTTTAAAGTTATATAAAAGAAATTCCAAAAAATCTTTTGGATTTGAAAAATAAAGGAAGTAAAATTTCCTGATATATTGTTAAAAAAAACCCACTTTAGGCATTTCTTCAAATTGCCTTATCCTGATGGCAAATAAGAACATCACAAGAAAGGGTAGACAAATCAGAAACACTCCTGTCAGAAAAGATTGTTAAAAGAAAATACCTTCCAAGACAAAAGAAGAATATCAATAGTTTGCAAAACTCTTAAAAACAAAATAAGGCTCCAAGGAGGAGAAATGTACTTGATTACCTGACTTGTCCTGACTAGAGTTACAAAAGTCTGAATGTCAGAAATGTTAGTACTTTTGCTATGAAATAAAACTGAATGGTGGTTGGACAAAAAAGTCCTTATCTGAACCTTCTTATAGGAATTGGTGAATTCTTGGAATTCTAATATAATGCCAGGAAAACCATGATTATCATACCAGGAAATACAAATCTTTCAAACCTTGTGATAAGTCTAACATTTACAGGCTTTCAGTCAGAATCAAAATATCTAAAACCTCACCAAAAAGTTTTTTTTTTTAAGGATTAAACTTTCAGTCTCCAAACTGATAAACTGGGAGGCATGAGATCTTAAAGGGAATCTTGAAAAAGAAAGTTGAGATGCAGAGGAAGAGACCAAGCAGAAAGTCAGCTTTGTCTGCATACCAAGTCTGCATTTTAAGTCTGCATACCAAGTACTGTGTGGCCAAGCTGGAGCGATCAGAAATACTTGTGAACTTTCCTGCTTGATCCAAACTATGACTGTAGAAAGTAGAACAGCTGGAGGAAAAATGGAAGCAAGGTGAAAAGACCAAAGAGCTGCTATAACATCCAATGAGGCAAAACTTAGGAGTTGCTGGAGGGCCTTGAGGATATGCAAATCAGTGGCGTGCAGGAATAGGAGGCAGGGGAGGCAGTGCCTCACCTGTCCAATCAGGGAAAAAAAGATTTAAATAATATTTATTAAAAATAAAAAAAGTTTTTTTTTTACTTATTTGTTTTTTGCAGACGAAATCATATTACCCAGGTCCCACACAATATTAATATTTTATTTTACTGCGCTTGCGCATGCGCAGCAGCCAAATTCAGCTTAGCAATAGCAAGTTAGCATCCATTGTTGCGCAATTAGGAGTCAGCGAGCAGGTCCGCTGCCCTCCATAATTACGCAACAATGGATGTAAATGACAATACTCTGCTCACTTAGAGCTGCGCCACCCACTGGTGACTCGCCGTGCCCTCATAGTAGCTCCAATGGAGGCGGTTCTCCAAACCGCCTCCATGATGAGCTACATCACTCAGCCAATCAGCATTCAGCACTGCGGGGAGGCATGCCTGCTGATTGACAGAGTGACGTATGGGGGTCACGTGACGTTGCGCTGGTTTCAGTTGTTCAGGTGGGAAGACTAGAGAGGGAGCTACTGCTGCTACTGCTGCAACTGCGTGCCCGTTCTGGCCGAATTCAAAGTGCTCACTGTGCTCAGTGAGACTCAGTCAGCTGCTGCGGTTGTGGCTGTGGACTGGAGGGAGGAGGTCCTGGAGGTTGGAGGATGACTGTACTGTGGTGGCGTGCCATGGAGAAGAAGAGTAGAGTCTGGAGCAGACACAGAGCCACATTGGTGGACCCGGGCTGGCAGTGGAGTGTGACAGAGTCTCTCTCAGAGTCATTACTTTAAGAAAATTTACAGCACTATTTAAGTTATGGAATAATATCACCTCGTTTGCAAAACCCTTCAGTGACCTGGTAAGTGAGAGACTAAAGAACAGTATATAAAGCAGTTTTGATAGATGGGTGGTCCTATGCTTAA
Organism: Bombina bombina; assembly: GCF_027579735.1. NCBI lineage: Eukaryota > Metazoa > Chordata > Amphibia > Anura > Bombinatoridae > Bombina > Bombina bombina. The sequence continues at coordinate 764,349,639 of NC_069501.1, forward strand.
TAAAACACATTTTTCCTTTTGTACAGTGCTGTTGTTAGTCAGCAATAGACCGGTGGTTATTTTCCTTATTAGCCAGTAATGATTGATTACTGTGAGTGTGAATAAGTTGTGCACAGTGTTGTATTTCCTTTTAGTGTCAATATCAGTTCAAAGAGAAAAAAATAGATTCTGACATGAAAGAAAAAGTGCAAATTCATTACAGTATTTTATTGTCTTGTCCCACGCTCCCTAGAAAAGCAAAACCGCCAATTATGTTACCTGGAAATGTTGCACATCAAATGGCTGCAGTTAGGCAAGTTCAGGTTTTGCTTTTTAGCCACTTTGGGGAGTGAGGGACAAAGCACAACTTTACATAAAATCAAGGAGTTCAATGTTTCTTTGGAGTCATTTTGTTCAGCTATTGGGCACTGTATTTTAAAAGACTTCATGCACAACAAGCATTTAATATTGTTTTGTTAGCAATTATTCCAGTGCTTGCAGTCCAGGGACAGACCCCTTAAAAGCCTCTTGATTATTGTTTCTCCATTCACCTCAACTGTGAGCAAGTTATTTATCTTTTGTTTATTGAAGAATCATTATGCACCATTTTACAAGCTCATATCTCTAAATCCTGCTGGATCTACTTCAACTTCTCTGGGTAGTAGTTTACACGCAATAATAAAATTTGTGTAATATAATGACAGCTAATGACATATCTTTCTTTTAGATTCTACAGCGGAACCAAACTTTAACTGGGTGTTAAATTTAGAATATAATGCTCCTTTATTAACTACTATTTCTTTTTATAGATAGATTTAAATTACTGTTGAGGGAATTAAACACAATTTTATGACAGAGAGCACAAATCTAATGAGCAGGTGACTTCTAGTGACGACCGGTTGTTATAACTTTAGTTAAGGTAAGCACCAGGTTAGGACCTAGCTATGCCTCAGTGTGCACTGTGCTGTGCAGCTCTGAACTCCTGAAGAGTTTGCTGATGCTGATTTTTGCTGAAAGTGATAACGAATCATAAAAAGGCCTTTTTTTTCCTCACTGACAATTGCATTCTGGCTGATTATTGCTAGGCCTCAGTGTGCACTGTGCTGTGCAGCCCTGAACTCCTGAAGAGTTTGCTAATGCTGAAAGTCATAAAGAATCATAAAAAGGCCTTTTTTTTTTTACTCACTGACAATTGCATTCTGGCTGATTATTGCTAGGCCTCAGTGTGCACTGTGCTGTGCAGCCCTGAACTCCTGAAGAGTTTGCTAATGCTGAAAGTCATAAAGAATCATAAAAAGGCCTTTTTTTTTACTCACTGACAATTGCATTCTGGCTGATTATTGCTAGGCCTCAGTGTGCACTGTGCTGTGCAGCCCTGAACTCCTGAAGAGTTTGCTGATGCTGAAAGTCATAAAGAATCATAAAAAGGCCTTTTTTTTTTTTACTCACTGACAATTGCATTCTGGCTGATTATTGCTTGGTGTGGTGTGAGATGATCATGAGTTGGGTTCTGCTTAAAACAAATGATATAGAGGAATTGCGAGCTTAATAATCACAATTTTTGCCACATGCAATTTATGCAAAATGAATGTGAAAAAAATGAGAAAATACTAGAAATGATAGAAAATGTTTCCAAAGGATTCTGGATGGTGCACAGTGCAGTTGTAAGCTGTGTACAATAAGAGTCACATTATATCATATTATTATTACATGACTATATATTTTTACACATAATGATCATAAAGTGAAGTTAGTGAACAAAGTCAGAATTTATATTCTTCCCAGTTCCCAGGGAATTGGTAAATACATTATAATACAATTCAGTGAAAGGAGGACAATGTAATTTTATTTTAAAACAGATGACGTCAGCAGTTATCTGCCAGAACTTAGAGTATAATTTTTACAGCTGATAACCTCAAAACAAAATGAATACATAAGGACATGAAAAATATGATTGCAATTGTTTGAAGTGTGCTTCTAAGTAAAAAGTACAGCAAAGACAACTAAATTATTCCATAAGATCATGTCACTGCTGGGCTGGGTTTGCAGTTATTTATCTTTTGCTGCATCCATCATTGCATGGCAATGCCATGCAATGATGGATGCTGATAAAGATAGATAACTGCAAGCCCAGCAGCAGTGACATGATCTTATGGAATAATATAGTTGTCTTTGCTGTACTTTTTACTTAGAAGCACACTTCAAACAATTGCAATCATATTTGTCATGTCCTTATGTATTCATTTTGTTTTGAGATTATCAGACAAACTTATACTCTTCTTCTGGCAGATAACTGCCGACATCATCTGTTTTAAAATAAAATCACATTGTCCTCCTTTCACTGAATTGTAATTATAATGTATTTCCCTTGGAAGAATATAAATTAGTTATAAAGATGAGCTGGTGCTTTAGTGAAATGTATCTTAACTGTGGTCCTCAAGTACCCCCAACAGGTAAGGTTTTCATTATAGCTGAACCAGTGCAAAAGTAAAATAATCATCTGATCAGTAACACCATGGTTAATAACATGCTCTCACCCATCAGCTTATTATTTAATCTATGCACTGGTTCAGCAAAAAAAATAGAACCTGCCCTGTTGGGGGTACTTGCAGCCCGCGGTATATGTGATTCTCCAACGTATCATATCTAGTGCCTCACCAGCCACAGACCTCACCGCACGTCACTGATGCAAATGAAGGAAAGTATTCTTCAGATCTATTGTGTACATAAATTGACCCTGAAGGACTAGGATAAAGTGGTACAATTAGATTCCATTTTGAAAGTAGAAAAGTCTATTTAACTTGGTTAAATATAAAAACCAAGAAGAGGCCTGAAATTGCCATCTTAGGTACAATGAAAATATTAGATTTAAATCATTGACCATGTTCCAAGTCTGTGACCGGAACTAAGACTCCCATAAGTACCAGATTAAGAATAGACTAATAGAAAGCATCTGTTTTTACAAGGTCTATTGTAACATGAGACAAAAGAGAGAATTTCTGAATAAAATCTATTCTGTAACGCCGGAAATTTTTGTTAAAACCCAAAGATCCTGGCTAGACCATGACCATAATTTCTAAAAAAGCTTGATGTGCCCTTTACCAGAATTAGATCTGGATTGGGAATTGGACTTTCAAGGTGATTTCAAAAGAAAAAAGTATTCTTAGTCTGTTTGGTCTAGTTCCTGGTGGCATAAAGTTTCAAGGAAAAACTGGAAAAAAATTGTTTTTGTGAAAGCAAAGGTAAAGTTTTGGTTCTGAAATTGTCAAAAGGAAATACATGTTTTATTCTTTCCTATAGATAACTAATCATGAGAAAGAAAAAAACCCTTTCCTCCAAATACAGAATAAATAATGGCATTCAGACCATATCAGAACTAGTAAAAAGCTTGCAAAATAGACACTTAACTAGTGTTAGAAAAGTGATCTCCCCTCTGAAGAAAGTAAATAAATAAATAAAAATGGGGACATTTACAGTATGTTTCATTAAACAATACATATACAGACCATTAAAATAAATGAAGACAGACACAAAAAGTATTTATTTTCCTGTAAATACATGTTAAAACAGTAAATAAAATGTTTGGAGACAATGTAGCTGGGACCTTGTAGAATAAAGTCTGAGACATATAAGAGTCAACTTTAGGCAATATGTATTAAAGGTAAAACCTCCTTGTGTCATAATAGTAACTCATAATAATAGTGCACTGTATAACAATCTAGTCTGGCATAATAAATAATAAAAAAAACCTTACCCTTCAATAAAAAGACATTTGAAAAATGGCTGTTGTACTCAGAAACAAAAGTATTTAAAAATAAAGAGTGGGAAATAACCCAGGGCCGATGATCTAAAGAATTATTTAAAGGGACATGAAACCCCCCAAAAAATATTTCATGATTCACATAGAGAATACAATTTTAAACAACTTTCCAATTTACTTCTATTATTTATTTTGCTTTCTACTCTTGTTATCCTTTGCTGAAAGGTTTATCTAGGCAAGCTCAGGAGCAGCAGAGAACCTAGGTTCTAGCTGTTGATTGGCATCTGCATATATATATATTGATTGTGATTGGCTCACCCATGTGCTCAGTTAGAATCCATTAGTGCATTGCTGCTCCTTCAACAAATGATACCAAGAGAATTAAACAAATTAGATAATAGGAGTAAATTAGAAAGTTGTTTAAAATTGTATTGTCTATCTGAATCATGAAAGAAATGTTTTGGGTTTCATGCCCCTTTAAGATTGCTCGCCAGTACTTCTATTTCCCTGGTGGGATTATCAGAAGCCACTTTTTACCCCGAAAACAGGGTGTTTGACTTTGAGGCGTATACTGCATTTTCATATGGAAAGGGCATCTATATATTCCAAAAGTCTACAATGAAAATCAATATCATAATTTAAAAATCAAACTAAATAAATAAATAATTGAGCCTTTCAGACATAAATATGCAGAAAAAAGATTGCATTGTTAAGATGCATCAACAATCGTAACAAAATTGTTCTGCAAAAAATGTTTTTTTATCAAAAACATAACATTTTTATCTAAATTACACAGGAATAAATCATATTAAAGATACACAGGATAAATAGTAATTTAAGTACACTGTCCAAAAAACACACAGAAATTCAAACGTATAAGTACAAAATACAAAGCATAAGTATTGTTTGCTTGTAAAATGGGCATTCCATGGACGTGTATAACATTTTTTCTCAAATTCGTTGTGTAAATTTCTAAAAAATGTTGCCCTAGTGATCTCTGTTTTTTTCTTGCAAACTAAAAGGTGTCGAGCTTGTGACAAAATATGCAAAATACTTAATACCCAATTAGAAAAACACAAAATAAAAAAATGTAGGGAGTACGGCAATGACCTGACAGGAGAAGACTAAGGGACCACACTACACCTGTAATAGGCTGACTCAACATTAGGAGGCTAAGGTACAAGTCCCCACTACATCTGTAATAGGCTGACTCAACATTAGGAGGCTAAGGTACAAGTCTCCACTACATCTGTAATAGGCTGACTCAACATTAGGAGGCTAAGGTACAAGTCCCCACTACATCTGTAATAGGCTGACTCAACGGCTAAGGTACAAGTCCCCAATACATCTGTAATAGGTTGACTCAACATTAGGAGGCTAAGGGACAAGTCCTCACTACATCTGTAATAGGCTGACTCAACATTAGGAGGCTAAGGTACAAGTCCCCACTACATCTGTAATAGGCTGACTCAACATTAGGAGGCTAAGGTACAAGTCCCCACTACATCTGTAATAGGTTGACTCAACATTAGGAGGCTAAGGTACAAGTCCCCACTACATCTGTAATAGGCTGACTCAACATTAGGAGGCTAAGGGACAAGTCCCCACTACATCTGTAATAGGCTGACTCAACATTAGGAGGCTAAGGTACAAGTCCCCACTACATCTGTAATAGGCTGACTCAACATTAGGAGGCAAAGGGACAAGTCCGCATGACACCTTGTGACTAACTCCCAGAGGGTGTTTTTCTGTCACTACCCAGTACTCCATGCTCCTCTCTCTTTTATTTCTGACTCTGTGAGGGGAAAATGGGTCTCAAGTAGGTCTGATAATCCCATTCAGTGAAGAATCTGGAGCACCTCTATACTTCACCGTCCTCCTGTGGAGGCAAAGTTAAAGGGACAGTAAACACCAATTTTCATATAACTGCATGCAATAGACACTACTATAAAGAAAAATATGCACATATACTGATTTAAAAAATATATGTATATGAAAAATACATATGTCAGGGCTGTTTTCAGGGCTGTTTAAAGAAATGGTTTTGTATAAGAACCCTCACATATGTATTTTTCATATGTGTTCCTTCTTAAAGCGGCAATATGGTCAGCCTAAGTATAAAACATTACTTAGAAGCTCCCAGTTTCACACTGTTGATGAGTTTAGGCTTACACTTATTACACAACAAGGAGTCTGTAGACATTAGTATACATCTGACACTTGGTTAAAAGTCTGAAAATTAGCACAATGCTCTATAAAAATAAACAAAACTATAATTTTTTACAAAAACAGTCCCACGTGTGCTATATAAATGGATCATCTACAAAACATTTATGCAAAGAAAAATCTAGTGTACAATGTCCCTTTAGGACTAGGATATCAGAGAGGTTAAAGGGATTAAAAGGTTTTGGAATATTGGGTATCTTTGCATCCTCCAAGTGGCCAGGAATTGAATTCCCATGAGTAATGGCTTGTGGACCTTAAGAAAGAAAAAATATCATGACTCTATTAAGATGCCTTTTTCTTTAGCTACGCTAATTTTGTAGGAATTATTGTAAAGAAAACTGGGGAGGGGGTCATTTATTAAAATATTAAATTCTCATATTGGGTATTGTAAGAAAGCTCTGTTTGTCTGTTAAAAATGGCATTACAAGTGGAACGCAAAATTGAGCTTACAAATGTGCAGCGGTATTACAAAATAAAGGGATAGTATACTATAACATTGTGTATTCTTTAATGTGTTTCTTTACTTTTTTTTTACCAGCTGCAGAGTATAAAATGTATGAGATTTGCTTTTTAAGGTTTATTTGTGTATATGAATTAACTGGTTTTGTGTTTTGAAGCCAAAACCTAATAAAATGGGTTGAGCAGTTGAGCTTATAGGTATAATCAGATCTCATTACTGTATCACATTGTGTACATATACCTGCTTCTTTATCTTATATCTGTCCATAAACCAATCACCAGTACTTGGAGAGCACAATGGAAAATTAACATTGTATTACCTTATCTCTTCTATAACCCACTGTAATTTCTTCTTCTGGCTGTGTTAACACAGCTTGGCCTTAAGGCCAACAACTTTCAAGATGGGTGGGGATACCACAGGCTAAATCAACTATTTCAAATGCCAATTTGAGGGCTATGAAATACTTGTAAAAAATGTAATACACTATAGCAGGTAAAGTGGATCATTGGAAACAAATTAAAGGGGAGACTTTTTTGAGTAAACTGTCCCTTTAAGCGCAAAATGAACATGGCCTCGTGTTCGCATTGAATGGAAGATTTTGCGTTCACAAGATCGCTCTTCCATTAGACACGACAGAGAACCTAGCACAGTGAAGGGGGTAAGTCGCACAGCGATGGGCAGCAAAGTGTAAATATATGTATATTTATATTTACAAATAGAAAATAGGAGGGCACTCTCCGGGTCTTAATTACATGTCATTTAATCAAGTGACGTTTCGGGGTTGTAAGCCCCGTCCTCAGACCATTACATACATAAAAATAAGTATACAACATTTATACTTTACCCTCCACCATCACCACGTACTACCGGAAGTGCCTCCGGCGTCCTGCAAGCCTCATTGCGCAGGTCCGCCGGTTGTCATAGCAACCCGTGTCAACAATCTAAAAAATTGAACAATAGTTAATAATACATATATCACAGAATCTATGTAGTCAATACTGCTGCAATATCACAGGACTATAGTAAGGTTTACTCTGCTAATGTGAGCAGTTCAAGTCACGCTATCTAAGTCTCAACCGCAGCACAAACATATCAGGTTGTCATGCCAACCATTGTAATGAGACTAAGTCAGTGGGGACTCAGATAGCCTATATTACTGGAACATTACAGGCACTAGTATAACTAACACATAATCAATGTGCACATAATAATGTATAAACAGTAACTGAATACCTATCAACTGATCCCTATGTTAGATACATCCCTTAACTATAACATACATGTTACCTAATATGGGAATAAACCAGGGCTACTAATGTCAAAAGGACCTAAAGCATATGTTACCTCATTTCTATGGGCTGTATAATTCTAGCTGTACCCCTAGTACCTTAAGACATACTGTTTGCTAGGTGGATTTATAAAAAACAGTGCCAATCCAATTGTGTATTTAACCCCTTGGGGGCTAAGGTCCTCAAGTTTTAAATCCACCTAGATTCTTTTTGCAGTAAAAGATTGGCTCTATCACCCCCCCCCCCCTATTGAGTTTGGGCACGTGATCAATGATCACATATCTTAGATCACTAACCGTATGGCCACACATCGCAAAATGTCTTGCAACAGGCTGTTCTGATTCTTTTTCTCGAATTGCCAGCCTGATAGCAGCGCGATGGTTAGCCATGCGGATACGTAGGGTGTCCACCTCCTTGCCTACATAAAAAAGCCCACATGGACAATGTAAAAGATAAACTATGAACTCTGTTGTACACGTTACTCTGTATCTAATAGTGTACTTTCTGTTGGTATGGGGATGTAAGAATGTCTTGGTGTTACTCATCCCAGTTTTCTTCTTGTAGCTGTCCACGGGATCCACTTTAACCAGAGTGTCCCTTAATGATCTTCCTCGTCTGTAACTCACTCTTGGTGGACCCATTGTGGTGAATGGTAGTGTGGTGTCACTTGTCACTATCTCCCATTTATCTCTTACAATTTCTGGTACTTCCTTCTTATCGTCGGTGTATGTAGTTAAATAGGTCAGACGATTTTCCATTACCAGAGGTTCTCTTGTGAACAAGGCATCGTCCTGTTTCATGTTCCAAAACTGTGTGAGATGTTTGTCAATATGAGCTTGTTGATATCCTCTTTGTAGAAATCTTTCTTTCATATCCAGTAGTTGTTCTTTGGCTTTCTCAGGGTCACTGTTGTTGCGTACTACCCGTTTTAATTGTGATATGGGTAAAGCTCGCTTTAAGCCAGGTGGATGACAGCTTGTGGCTTGTAATAATGAATTTCTGTCGAGGTTTTTTGGTATAGGGTGGTTCCCAGCCCATCTCCCAGAATGGAGATTCGTAGATCTAAAAAATCCACTGTGGTTTTGTTATCATCCATTTTAAACTGCAAATTAGGTAAAACCTGATTTAGTTGCTGGAACCAACTAGACAATTCATTTTCTGAGCCATCCCAAATCAGGAACAAATCATCAATGTAGTGACGAAAGAATAGGATCTTAGTGTCCTTGAATAATTCTGTATGGTATTGTTCAAATTCCGCCATATAGATATTGGCGTACGATGGGGCCATGCTCGATCCCATCGCCGTACCAAGTAGTTGGAGAAAATATCTGTTCTCAAAGTGAAAATAATTAATCTTCAGGCAGAATTCCAAAAGTTCTAGTAGCCATTCCGTATTGGGACCTACATAAGGATATCTACACAGATGATTGCGTACAGCCTCTATACCCTGGTGATGTAGTATCACCGTATAGAGGCTCACCACATCTAGGGTAACTAGATATTCAGTTCCCTTGAGTCCTTTGATTGCCTTTAGTTCCTTAATCAAGGAAATGGAGTCTAGTAGGAATGATGGCATATTGTGGACAATAGGTTGCAAGATAGAATCTAAATACACAGCGATTGGTTGTAGTAGAGATCCTATTGCTGACAGTATCGGTCTCCCTGGTGGTCGGGTGGCATGTTTATGTACCTTCGGTGGTGTATAAAAAACTGGTGTCCTCAGGAACTGTACTGTTAGATAGGCCAGCAATTTTTCATCAATCAGCTCGCCCGTTAGGGCATTGTGTAAAGACTCATCCACTTGTTTCTTGAATGTTCAAATTGGATCCCCAGGTAGTTGTCTATAGGTTTTTGTATCTTGCAATTGGGACATGATCTCCTGTTGATAGTATGAATAATCCAGGAGTACTACCGCCCCACCTTTGTCTGCTTCACGAAAAATAATGGAGTGATTTGACTTTAAATCCTGAAGGGCTTTTTTCTCCATCTTAGTCAGATTGTTCCTGCAGAGATCCTTAGAGGCCATACATCCTTTACTTAGTTGGTCTGCTAGTAAGCGACTATAGGTTTTTATACTCGGGTTGGAACTGCATGGATCATATTTCCCTTTATTCCGGAACCTAGGTATTTCAGAGCTATTAGTGCCAAAATGTTCCCGTAGTCTCAAAGTACGTTCAAATTTCTGTACATCCAGATATGTTGTAAAGGGGTCATTCAGTTCAGTGGGTATGAATGACAACCCTTTATTTAGCACATGAGACGCTGTGGGTGTAAGCACATGTGAACTCAGGTTTAAAACTATTTCCTCCATTAGAATCGTTGTTGTCTGGGGGGTCTTCCTCTTAATCCCCCCCCTCCTGATGTGTGGCTTGCGCCCCTCATGTTTTTTGAACGTGTGATGACACCTTGACTACTGTTAGATGAATCCATATTGGGTGCAGTAGCCCCATTGGACTCTGAGCTGTTGCCTGATGTATCCACTGTTGTCAGGTTCCTGGGTTTGTGGTATCTTGGCCGCCTGATCCACATGTCTGCCATACCCCTTCTTTCATCTGGGCTCAATAGCCAGCAGTATACCCTTTTCTCTTTATAGTCCATCGTGTCTACATCCCATTTCTTGTTCTTAAAAGTCATCAACTCATGTTGGTATTGTTGTAGCTGGTTTTCCAGTTTATTTAACCAGTCATTATCTTTGTCCGATTCCAGTTCAGCTTTATGTATCTCCTCAAACTTGGATACCTCTATTTCAGCCACTTTCATAAGTGCCCTGACTTCCTCTATCACTAAGAGGATCAAGTCCAATGAGCATTTATTAAGTATGCTGCAGCATTTGGCGCAAAAGGCAGTATTATTTCTCCCAATTGTTGGTACGTTTATAATACTGCCTTTTGCACCAAATGGTGCAGCATACTTAATAAATGCTCATTGATATGTTATAGTTAAGGGATGTATCTAACATAGGGATCAGTTGATAGGTATTCGGTTACTGTTTATACATTATTATGTGCACATTGATTATGTTCTAGCTATACTAGTGCCTGTAATGTTCCAGTAATATAGGCTATCTGAGTCCCCACTGACTTAGTCTCATTACAATGGTTGGCATGACAACCTGATATGTTTGTGCTGCGGTTGAGACTCAGATAGCGTGACTTGAACTGCTCAAATTAGCAGAGTAAACATTACTATAGTCCTGTGATATTGCAGCAGTATTGATTCTATCTTGCAACCTATTGTTCACAATATGCCATCATTCCTACTAGACTCCATTTCCTTGATTAAGGAACTAAAGGCGATCAAAGGACTCAAGGGAACTGAATATCTAGTTACCCTAGATGTGGTGAGCCTCTATACAGTGATACCACATCACCAGGGTATAGAGGCTGTACGCAATCATCTGTGTAGATATCGTTACGTAGGTCCCAATATGGAATGGCTACTAGAACTTTTGGAATTCTGCCTGAAGATTAATTATTTTCGCTTCAAGAACAGATATTTTCTCCAACTACTTGGTACGGCGATGGGGTCGAGCATGGCCCCATCGTACGCCAATATCTATATGGCGGAATTTGAACAATACCATACAGAATTATTCAAGGACACTAAGATCCTATTCTTTCGTCGCTACATTGACAATTTGTTCCTGATTTGGGATGGCTCAGAAAATGAATTGTTTAGTTGGTTCCAGCAACTAAATCAGGTTTTACCTAATTTGCAGTTTAAAATGGATTATAACAAAACCACAGTGGATTTTTTAGATCTACGAATCTCCATTCTGGGAGATGGGCTGGGAACCACCCTATACCGAAAAACCACAGACAGAAATTCATTATTACAAGCCACAAGCTGTCATCCACCTGGCTTAAAGCGAGCTTTAACCATATCACAATTCAAACGGGTAGTACGCAACAACAGTGACCCTGAGAAAGACAAAGAACAACTACTGGATATGAAAGAAAGATTTCTACAAAGAGGATATTCACAAGCTCATATTGACAAACATCTCACACAGTTTTGGAACATGAAACAGGACGATGCCTTGTGCACAAGAGAACCTCTGGTGATGGAAAATAGTCTGACCTATTTAACTACAAACACCGCCGATAAGAAGGAAGTACCAGAAATTGTAAGAGATAAATGGGAGATAGTGACAAGTGACACCACACTACCATTCACCACAATGGGTCCACCAAGAGTGAGTTACAGACGAGGAAGATCATTAAGGGACACTCTGGTTAAAGTGGATCCCGTGGACAGCTACAACAAGAAAACTTGGCTTCAATCTCCGAAAGTGGGATGTTATAGATGTCTCGGCTGCACTAAGTGCAGTGGGATGAGTAACACCAAGACATTCTTACATCCCCATACCAACAGAAAGTACACTATTAGATACAGAGTAACGTGTACAACAGAGTTCATAGTTTTATCTTTTACATTGTCCATGTGGGCTTTTTTATGTAGGCAAGACGGTGGACACCCTACGTATCTGCATGGCTAACCATCACGCTGCTATCAGGCTGGCAATTCGAGAAAAAGAATCAGAACAGCATGTTGCGAGGCATTTTGCGATGTGTGGCCATACGGTTAGTGATCTAAGATATGTGATCATTGATCACGTGCCCAAACTCAATAGGGGGGGGTGATAAAGCCAATCTTTTACTGCAAAAAAGAATCTAGATGGATTTACAACTTGGGGACCTTAGCCCCCAAGGGGTTAAATACACAATTGGATTGGCACTGTTTTTTTATAAATCCACCTAGCAAACAGTATGTCTTAAGGTACTAGGGGGTACAGCTAGAATTATACAGCCCATAGAAATGAGGTAACATATGCTTTAGGCCCTTTTGACATTAGTAGCCCTGGTTTAGTCCCATATTAGGTAACATGTATGTTATAGTTAAGGGATGTATCTAACATAGGGATCAGTTGATAGGTATTCGGTTACTGTTTATACATTATTATGTGCACATTGATTATGTTTTAGCTATACTAGTGCCTGTAATGTTCCAGTAATATAGGCTATCTGAGTCCCCACTGACTTAGTCTCATTACAATGGTTGGCATGACAACCTGATATGTTTGTGTTGCGGTTGAGACTCAGATAGCGTGACTTGAACTGCTCAAATTAGCAGAGTAAACATTACTATAGTCCTGTGATATTGCAGCAGTATTGACTACATAGATTCTGTGATATATGTATTATTAAAGGATTACTTTCTGTTATAATTTTTAAGCTAAACAACTAACATATTAAAGTTAATAAACATTAATTAAAACCTACTGACCTATATTTTCTCCAAAACGAAGTTTCATAACGTTCTAAAAGTTATATCTTTTATTCGCAGATGATGTCACGTTATCCTGCCCACTATTTTCAGCACTGAGTGTTCAAAATACTTAAACCAATAACTTTGTGTTTAAAGCGCCATTTTGAAACCTAGGTATTGTAAACGGATTGGTACAGAGCAAAGGATACCCACGGAGTGGGTTTGGAAAACAATTACATTTGCAGACAAGATTTCTGATATACGGTAGAGATATGTTAATGAAATGCTATTGATAAAAAGCGTATTTGGGGTAGTTAGTTAGTAACAAGCATAGAAAATATTTACTTACAGTGGCCCTTTAACTATTGTTCCATTTTTTAGATTGTTGACACGGGTTGCTATGACAACCGGCGGACCTGCGCAATGAGGCTTGCAGGACACCGGAGGCACTTCCGGTAGTACGTGGTGATGGTGGAGGGTAAAGTATAAATGTTGTACACTTATTTTAATGTATGTAATGGTCTGAGGACGGGGCTAACAACCCCGAAACGTCACTTGATTAAATGACATGTAATTAAGACCCGGAGAGTGCGCTCCTATTTTCTATTTGTATATTTGCTCTTGAATGCACCCCGGGCATTTGGGTCTATTAAGAGTGTGTGCAGTGCCCTACGGACATTTACTATATTTATATATACATATATATTTATGTGTTTTATGTGTTGATACACATATTAACACATAAATATATACTATTTGTATATAAGTATATATATATATATATATATATAGTGTACACTGTCTAACAACCCACACCCACACACTTTAAACCCTAAAAACTGCTTTTTTGCACTTTTTTTTTTTTAATAATAAAAAAAAGATGCTAATTTTTTATTTATTTTTTTAAGAAAAAGGGACCTCACAAACTATTTTGGGGCCAATTGGGGGATATTTAAAAATTTAATTTTTGTACCTCTAATTGCTACTGCGAGCTTGCAGTATCATTAACGAACCACTTGTGGTGCAGCAGATCCCCTTGCTTGTGACGTCACCTAGCGCCACGTCATCGCTGGAAGTGAAGCGCCTCCACTAGCTCCTGAGCGCTGCCTGAACGCGGCCTATATGTGTTCATCTTGCTGCCAGTAGTGCAATGTTGTTCCTTCAGCAAAGGATAACAAGAGAACAAAGCAGATTTTATAATGGAAGTAAATTGGAAACTGCATGTTCTTTCTGATTTATAAAAGTCTGTTTTTGACTTGAGTGTCCCTTAAATTATTTTTTATTTATTATGAAAATAACAGTTTTGATTCTGACTATGACTAAGTTTCCTCCCATGTGCTTGACACAGGAGCCAGCAATCATTAAAGATCTACACATTGCTATAGAATGGGTTGTCAAGAATGAGGCACTGTTCTGTGGGCGCATAACCATGCCAAGTTATGTGTCAATGAATGAAGATGACCGCCAGAAGGCCATAGATAACGTGATGCAAAGAGAAGAACCAGAAGCAAGGGAGCCATTCCTCTTTGTATTTCAGCACAGAGAAGATATGGAGTTTTTTTTGCAGGCATGTCTTGACCAACAGGGCCTCCAAGTTAATGCCATGTTCAACAAATGACTGATGGACAAGGGGTGGTGGTGTGTTTCTGTTTAAATTATTGATAATAATAAAAAAATAAGATAATTAACACCATTTCTGAGTCAGTGCTTTAATAACACACTACCACAAGTATGAAGGTACAAGATAATTATAGGTAACAGTATATATATATATATATATATATATATATATATATATATATAGCAGTAGCCTATTGTTGCTTCTGCTTTCATAGTATAAGGTTAGGGTTATAAGTTCAAATGGTTTCTGACCTTGATTGAACACGATTCTCCAGAGCTCCGTGGAACAGCAAGAAAGCACACAAGCACAGAGAGTGTTTCTCACTAGTTCCGTTTACTGTAAGTATACACAGCAGTTATATAACAGTCTCGCATCATGAGGCTACAGGAAATGCAGTTAGAGGAGTAACATAAAATGTCCATATATGTCTATCTAAGAAACATGTTAAAGGAAGTTGTGGGTGTTGTTTGCTGTATTACAGACAATCATATGAGTTTCAAAATGCCCTCATGTGTCGGTTACAAGTCACCCACTAACATAATATACCCATCAACACACAGACACATAAAACACACAAAGACATAGAGACACACACACACCCTCACTGAGACATCCAGAGAAAACAGAGAGACATACACTCTCAGAGAGACACCCACAGAAATTGCACATACATACACACACCCTCACAGAGACAACCAAAGAAAACACACAGACATACTCACACACCATCAGAGAGACATCCACAGAAAATGCAGACATACATACATACACACACCCACCCTCAAAGAGACATCCACATTAAAAAAAAAGTCATACACATCCACCCTCACAAAGGCATCAAGAGGAAATACACAAAGACATACATACACACACCCTCACAGGGACACAAATAGAAAAAGCACAAAGACATACTCACACACCCTCACAGACATACACAGATAATGCTCAAAGACATATACACCCACTCTCACAGAGAGACCAACAAAAACAACAACAACAAAACAGTGTGTGACATGCATGATAAAAAAATTGCAGAAATTAAGAGATCACTTTTTAAACAATCAGATTTGCAAATGTGCAAACAAAAATTAAACTCTATGAATTCAAAATTGTAGATTAATGATATCGGTAGATGGTTAGATGAAGAAAAGTACTTTTAAAAGGTTGACATATGTTTGTGTTTTTTCCCCCAAACAAGAGCAACATTTCAATTATGGTGTAAACATGTTCCCATCTGTCAGCTGTACTTATGGATTTTGAAAATGGTGTACTCTATATGGTCTTGGTGGAACCATAAGCCGTGGCACTAGGTCTCATACCATTAGATATGGTTAAATGCATGATTTAGGCTCGTTTGTATGTATTTCAAAATTAAGTCAGCTGTAGTGTAAACTGAACAGTGTTAAGTTAACCTGTATCATTTGAAACACTGAGAAATCTTAGTTTGAAAGTATAACTTTTTATGCATTTGTAAAAATCATAGATAAAATGCCTCCTTGCATCTGTAAAGTCCTTGCATAAAGGGGCAGTAAACTGAAATGTAGTTAAAATGTATATATTACAAAAAAAAAATATCTTTCAAAAGGGCAACTACCATTTGTGTATTAAGGAGGAAACCTTTATGCATGGCTTTAAATATAGAATTTCTACAGCATTGTCAAATAATCATAAATACACTGCTGCAGATTGCTAAAAAAATAAATGTTTTTTATGGACCCCTGGCCCCACCATACTACTACCACACTGAAGTTACAATCCAAAATTGCACAAAGAAATAAAAAAAATTACTATGTAAGTTCTACCTCCTCTGCAAATGAAAGTGCTCTGCCATCTGACTCAGACACACACTGTACAAACTTAAAGGGCTACTGGACCCACATTTTTTTCTTTCATGATTCAGATAGAGCATGCAATTTTAAGCAGCTTTATAATTTATTCCTATTATAATTTTTTATTCGTTCTCTTGCTATCTTTATTTGAAAAGTTAGGAATGAAAGCTTTGGAGCATTTTTTTTGTTCAGTACCCTGGATAGAGCTTGCTAATAGGTGCCTGCATTTAGCCATCCAATAAGCAAGCGTAACCCAGGTTCTCAAACTAACATGGGCCGGCTCAAACGCTTTTATTTCTTCTTTTTCAGATAAATATAGGAAGAGAACGAAGAAAATTTGATAATAGAAGTAAATTAAAAAGCTGAATAAAATTGCATGCTCTATCTGAATCTAGAATGAAAAAAAATTGTGTTTAGTTTCCTTTTAAGTGCCAAGTCTGTCTCATTATGCATATTGGTTTAGTGCACACTCAAAAATCCTCTCAAATGCTAATGCTTTACTCATTTTAATAAAATTGACCACACTCAGTAGCACTCTGCTGTAGTACCCTCTGGTGGCTGCCAAAATTGTTTAAAGAAAATAATAGTTGTTCTTGCCTCATGGGGCACCCTGGCCCATTTGGCCCCTGACAGGAGTCACCCCTGTAACCCCCTGATGGCAGCCAGGTGTGATTTACGGAGAGGATGTATTTATAACTTACAATTATCATTACTTTTGCTTATACTTTTGCCCTAACAGAACATATGTTAATGTAAAGAATGTGCTTATTTAACCTTATTAATAACAATTAGCATAAACCACTGTGAATGAACATTAAGAACAGGAAAGCAAAATATTTAGTTTTCTGAATTATTGTGTCTATTGATTGTTACGTTAAAGTCCATTTAAAAAAAAATATTGAGTGGAGGTCAAATGTTTCCTATCTTGAGTGGAGCTCCAGTTTGGCACAAGTTTGTTTGCCATATAAAGCGTTGGTTCAGGCTTAGAACATATATCCACACAGAAATGAGTGTCGCAAATAATTTTAAACCTTTTTAAATACAAGTTACTTTTAAAAAAGGTAAAATATATTCAGTGGCAAGGTTGGCACAAGTTTGTTTGCCATATAAAGCATTGGGTCAGGCTTAGAACTTAAAAATATGAAGTGGTTCATGCCCTGTATATATGCACACAGAAATGAGTGACTCATCGGATTTCAACCCTTTTTAAATACCAGTTTAAATACCAGTTACTTATTCAGAAAAGGTAAAATATATGAAGTGGCCAGGTTGGCACAAACAAATTGCTATAAAAAGCATTGGGCACGGCTGAAAATATGTATATTCTATGAAGATGTTCATGCCGAGTATATATCATCACAGAAATAAGTGACCAAAAGGATTTTAACACTTAAAATACCAGTTACGTATTCAGAAAAGGTAAAATATATGAAGTGGCAAGGTTGGCACCAGATTGTTTGATATAAAAAGCATTGTGACAGGCTGAAAACATGTATATCCTATAGAGAGGCTTATGCCATGTATATAAGCACACATTAATGAGCGTTCCAAAGGATTTTAAAAGTTTTTAAATACCAATTACTTATTTAGAAAAGGTAAAATATATGAAATGGCAAGGTTGCCTGCAATTTTTTTGCTATAAAAAGCGTTGGGCCAGGTTGATAACATGTCTATTCTATAATGGGGTTCATGCCCTGTATATATCCACACATAAATTAGTGGGCCAAATGATTTTAACCCTTTTTAAATACCTTTACTTGATAAGATAAGATAAAATATATGAAGTTGCAAAGTTGGCACCAGATTGTTTGCATTGGGCCATGCTGAAAATATTTGTCTATTCTATGATGAAGTTCATGCCGAGTATTTATCATCACAGAAATGAGTGACCCAAAATGATTTTAACCCTTTTAAAATAACTGTTTATTATTCATAAAAGGTAAAATATATGAAGTAGCAAGGTTGTCACCAATGTTTTCCATAAAGAGCGTTGGGCAAGTCTGATAACATGTCTGTCCTATGATGGAGTTCATGCCGTGTATACATCCACAAATAAATAAGTGGCTCAAAGGATTTTAACTCTTTTTAAAATAACAGTTACTTTTTGAAAACATAACCAAATTTGTTCCACATTTGCTATCTGTTTATTGCAATACTAGTGTTAAAGTCCGTGTAGACGGTCAAAAATGTGTCCAACTTACTAACCACTCCCTTATTTACCCACCTCTCCCTCCAAGAACCTTTGCCTACCATCTGACCCCCCCATCCACTCAGATCTCCTCTTTCTTATCCCCCCTCCCTCCTTCACCCTCCCTGCCACTTTCAACATCAAATTTTCTGCAGCGCAGAGGTACCACCTGCTCCCGTCTATATCTATCACCAATCCCTCTATCTCTATCACTATCCATATATCCCTCTATCCCTCTATTGCTGTGTCCATCTATCCCTATCCAACTATCCCTCTATCTCTATTCCTCTATCGCTATCCCTATCTCCCTATACCTATATCCATTTATCTCTATCCATATATCACTATCCTTCTATCCCTATCTTAACATATTTTTTTATGCAGCGCAGTGGTCCCAGCCTCTCCAGCCCCTCCAGCGATGGGGCTCCCACCTGCCTCCCTCCTTACCCTCCCACGATTGGCACCACTGCTGCACAATACAGAAAGGGACACAGATTGCAGAAATGCCTCAATATTGAGGCATAGTGCATTACCATTTTCTAAGCAACCGTTGCAGAGAGGGCCAGTGATGGTGCCGATCGTTGGTGGCATGCGAAGGATAGGAGGGAGGCAGGTGGGTGGCCCATCACTGGAGGTAGGAGGAAGAAGGCGGTAGGGTGTGTGAGAGGGGCAGGAGCGGGTGGGAACGCTTATACTATGGAAAAAGTTGGAAGCTGGAAGGAGGAAGAGGGGGATAATAGATTAGTAAAATAAACTGGGAGAGGGTAGAGTGGTAGGGGAAGGAGGGTGGGCAAATACACTACAGATTTTATTTTATATATCTACTGTATATAAAAAAAATAAAAGCAAATAAATATTAGCTACTGGCAGACAGCTGAAAGTACATAACATGTACGCTAAAAGGTAGAAGGGGGAAATTAGAGAGCTGATTGGGGGGGGGGTCTGAACAAAGGAGATCCCAGAGAAGCATTTACAACCATTATATAATTGCACAAGCTGTTTGTTCAGTGATAAATCCAAAGTTTGTGAAAAAGTAAAACATTTTTTTTATTTGATCGCATTTGGCGGCGAAATGTTAGCATGAAATATAGCAAAATGGGCCTAGATCAATACTTTGGGTTGTCTACTACACTAAAGTGAAAATTAAACGTATAAGCTCCCTACAAGCTAATGAATTAACACCTTCACTGCTGGGCAAAATACAAGTGTGGTGCGCAGCAGCATTTAGCGGCCTTCTAATTACCAAAAAGCAATCCCAAAGCCATAAATGTCTGCTATTTCTGAACAAAGGGGATCCCAGAGAAGCATTTACAACCATTTGTGCCATAATTGCATAAGCTGTTTGTAAATAATTCTGTGAGAAACCTAAAGTTTGTGAAAAAGTGAACATTTTTTTTGTATTTTATGCATTTGGCGGTGAAATTAAATATACCAAGATGGGCCTAAATCAATACTTTGGGTTGTCTACTACACTACACTTAAGCTAAAATTAACTCTACAAGCTCCCTACATGCTCCCTAATTAACCCCTTCACTGCTGGGCATAAAACACATGTGGTGCGCAAGACACATGTGGTGCGCAGTGGCATTTAGCAGCCTTCTAATTACCAAAAAGCAACGCCAAAGTCATATAAGTCAACTATTTCTGAACAAAGGGGATCCCAGAGAAGCATTTACAACCATGTATGCCATAATTGCAGAAGTTGTTTGTAAATAATTTCTGTGAGAAAAATAAATTTTGTGAAAAATTAAACATTTTTTTTTATTTGATCGCATTTGGCGGTGAAATGGTGGCATGAAATATACCAAAATGGGCCTAGATCAATACTTTGGGGTGTCTTCTAAAAAAATATATACATGTCAAGGGATATTCAGGGATTCCTGACAGATATCAGGGTTCCAATGTAACTAGCGCTCATTTTGAAAAAAAGTGGTTTGGAAATAGCAAAGTGCTACTTGTATTTATTGCCCTATAACTTGCAAAAAAAGCAAAGAACATGTTAACATTGGGTATTTCTAAACTCAGGACAAAATTTAGAAACTATTTAGCATGGGTGTTTTTTGGTGGTTGTAGATATGTAACAGATTTTGGGGGTCAAAGTAAGAAAAAGTGTGTTTTTTTTCATTTTTTTATAAAAACATTTATAGTAAATTATAAGATATGATGAAAATAATGGTATCTTTAGAAAGTCCATTTAGTGGCGAGAAAAACTGTATATAATATGTGTGGGCACAGTAAATGAGTAAGAGGAAAATATAGCCCTGGTTCTTAAAGGGACATGAAACCCATTTTTTTTATTTCATGATTTATAAAGAGCATGCAATTTTAAACAACTTTCTAATTTACTTGTATTATCTAATTTGCTTCACTTTCTTGGTATACTTTGCTGAAAAGCATATCTAGATAGGCTCAGAAGCTGCTGATTGGTTGCTGCACATTGATGCCTCCTGTTATTGGCTCACCCATGTGCATTGCTATTTCTTCAACAAAGGATATCTGAAGAATGAAGCAAATTAGATAATAAAAGTAAATAGGAGTGTTGTTCAAAATTGTATTCTCTACTTGAATCCTGAAATAAAATTGTTGGGTTTAGTGTCCCTTTAAGGGTAAGAAAATGTAACAATGGTCTGGTCACTAAGGGGTTAATGTTCATTCACAGTGGTTACCTTATAAATCACAATCTGCATAAAACACTGTGAATGAACATTAAGAAGAACAAGAAAGCTACAAAATGTTTCGTTTTCATAATCATTGTCACAGTCTATAGCTTGTTTGTTACATTAAAGTTGATTAAAAAAAAAAAAAAAAAGCTTTGAGTGGAGGTCACATGCTTCCTGTCTAGAGTGGAGCTCCACTCTGCAGTTGGACCCTTCTCACAATACAACCCGATCGAGTACGATCGGGTTGATTGACACCCCCCTGCTGGTGGCCTATTGGCCGCGAGTCTGCAGGGGGCGGCGTTGCACCAGCAGCTCTTAAGCGTGTTGCTCGCCGTATTCAGCGAAGTCTGGCGGATCAGGTCCGCCAGACTTTCATAACTAGAGGCCAAGGAGTCAGTCTGCAGAAGCTTAGATACAAAGTAATCACAGAGAGAGAAAAAAATATATTAATATAACAGTGTTGGTTATGCAAAACTGGGGAATGGGTAATAAAGGGATTTTCTGTTTTTCTAAACAATAATAATTTTCAAGTAGACTGTCCCTTTAAAAACAGAAATTTGGAAAACTTTAAGAAAGATATATATTTTTTCCTGTAGCATATTTGCTATTGGATGTTGTAATGTAGCTAGTATAAAAAAGGGAAGTATTTTGAACTTTTCTTTTAACATTTTTTTAAACTTCTTTATTTTCAGGTTACATCTTATTTTGTCTCAATCTTTTTTTTTCTTTCTATTTTCTCTTATCTGATTGTCCTTTTATTATTTTGCTATAACAGAGGTGATGCATTGGTTGTTGTGTTTTTCCATTTAAAACTGATTCTTCTACTCTGTTCACTGAATTAATTATGTCCACATTTCTTTTGGTTCATTTTTTTTCAATTATACAGTAAATCTAACAACAAATTTGTCTAATAACATTATCCTGTGATCTTTTTTGCCATGCATACCCCACTTACCTTTACACTATATGCAAAATATTATGCTTTATTAAAAAAGATAGATTCTAATCCACATTTTTTTAAAATGTATTTTAAGAAGTTGTTGTTACACTTTTGCCCCCCCCCACCACAAATAATCTCTATTATGTAGATATTTTAACCAATATTTTTGTCCAGCACTTCTAAGTAAGAATTAAAGGGACAGTAAAGTCCAAATTAAACTTTCATGATTCAGATAGGGCATGTAATTTTAAACAACTTTTAAATTTACTTTTATCATCAAATTTGCTTGTTTCTCTTGCTATTCTTAGTTGAAAGCTAAACCTAGGTAGGCTCATATGCTAATTTGTAAGACCTTGAAGGCCGCCTCTTATCTGATTGCATTTGATATTTTCCCCGCTAGATGGCATTAGTTCATGTGTGTCATATAACTGTGCTCACACCCGTGGAATTACCTAGGAGTCAGCACTGATTGGCTAAAATGCAAGTCTGTCAAAAGATCTGAGATAAGGGGGCAGTCTGCAGAAGCTTAGATATAGGGTATTCATAGAGGTAACAGTATATTAATAGAACAGTGTTAGTTATGCAAAACTGGCGAATTGTAAATAAAGGGATTATCTATCTTTTTAAACAATAACATGTTTGGTGTTTACTGTCCCTTTAAACATTACATCCATATACTTTGAAAACAAAACCAATGCTTTATTTAAATCCTAGTTCAATTGTTTTTATTTAAATCATATTGAAGAAATGTTTAACCCATGCTTATGAGTACCAAACAATTATTACCATGTGTAGTAAATGCAACATTTGTCTGCATGCCTACTCACATTTCCATTTCAGTTCATTTATAGGGGCCTATTTATGAAAGGCCTGTCGGACATGATCCGACATTGCGGATCAGGTCCGACAGACCTCGCTGAATGCGGAGAGCAATACACTCTCCGCATTCAGCTTTGCACCAGCAGCTCTTGTGAACTGCTGGTGCAGCGCCGGGGTGTCAATCAACCCGATCGTACTCTACCGGGTTGAATTGCGGCGATGTCTGTCTGCCTCCTCAGAGCAGGCGGACAGGTTATGGAGCAGCGGACTTGTTTGAACAATCTGGTATTTTAATAGAAAGGTTTAAAGAGAAAGGATACCCTTTAGAAATAATTACCAATGGCTATAAAAAAGCATGTACAATCGATAGATCCTCTTTGCTCCATACTAAAAAGAAGTCTGATAAATTAGAAAGTGGCCAAACCAATGGTAATATGAACCAACCATGTTTTGTAACTCACTATAATTCAAACCACAAATCTATAAAAAAAAGTGTTGCAGAAACATTGGCCCATTTTACTTAAAGATCCAATTTTAAAAAAGAATTTAAATGCCTCACCCAATATAGTTTTTAGGAGGGCACCCACAATAAAACAGACCCTGGCCCCTAGTAAAATAGTTGTCTCAAAAAAGGCAATTACCAACACATCCCTAAATAAAAATATGAGTCGCAAAGGCACTTTTAGATGTGGGAAAATAAGATATTTCATGTGTAAATTCATAACACATGGTGCCAAAAGTATTAATTCCTATACCACTGGATAAACATTTCAGATTGGAGAACACTTGAATTGCAGCTCTTCTTTTGTTATCTATGTGTTATCTTTCAAGTGTGGTCTGCAATATTTAGGATGCACAACACGAAATATACGCACAAGGTGGGGCGAACATTTTCGTAACATCAGAAAGCAGCCATACAAACATAGTGTGTCCAGACACTACTCCCATGAACACAAAGGGGAAAAATGTCCATTCACTATTACACCAATAGAAAGTATCCCTGGGTCTAACAAGTATAATAGATTTACCAAGTTGCGCCAACGTGAAACGTTTTGGATATACAAGTTTGGCACTTTGTTCACTACTGGACTTAACAAAGTTATTGATTCTGCAGCATTTTAATCAGATTCTCACTTCATAGCATATGGATTTTTATCCATTGAGGACCTTTTTTACACATTTTTTATACATATTTTACAGAAGGGAGTGACACTAGTTTCACCACATATTTTATTGGCCTTCACATTTTTAGATATTTAGATATGTAGATAGGCATATAACATATCAATAGATTAGGGACAACGCCCAATCAATAGACACTAGTAGTATGATTTGGGTTACCACATAGATCATAGTTATATTTATCTTATGCTTACACTTTTTTAGCACATCCCTTATATATTCCTTAATTTTTATTTTGTATCATCATTTATATGCACATCAATATGGCACTAACAATTAATATGGCACTTATATTTAATTACCCCTCATCACAGTCAATCCCTCCTAGTTATTATACAATGCATTACAATATTAATATATTTTTTATCACCAATTTGGTCCATAAATAGGAAGTATATATATATATATATATATATATATATATATATATATATATATATATATATAAATGGGTCTAAGTCAATATTTTTATAGGTTACTGTATTGCACTTTATTATCACTAACACCCTTCCTAGTTATATACAATGGATTTTAATAACAATATTCTTTTATCACTAATATGGTTTATAAATAAAAAAAATATATATTTATATAAATGGATACAATGTTACTAACACATTTTTTTAGGTCATTGTATTGCACTTTATCATTATTGTTATTAATTTCTATATGGTTAGAATATTAAGACTTCCATTATTATTATTAATTTTTATATGGTTAGAATATTAAGACTTCAGGTGTATTTAGTTATTGAATATTATATAGTACAAGCACTATTATCGCTATCCGAATATCAAGTCTTAAGGTGTATTTAGTAATTGAATAATATATAGTACAAGCACTTCAATTATAGCTATCCATTCACATGAATTTCTATCATGTTTAAAATGCATCAAGTGTAATGTTTATATAGAGTTTTGGTAAATTGTATCTGCATTTTAATGTATCTGTATCGCACTTTATTATTATTATTATTACTATTATTTTTTATATGGTCAGAATACTAAGTCTTAAGGTGTATTTTAGTTATATAACATTATATTGTATAAGCACTTAGTTATTTGTACACATGAATCTCTATCATATTTAAAATGCATCAAGTGTAATGTTTATATAGAGTTTGTGTAAATTGTATCTGCATTTTTATTTATTATAGTTGTTAATATTTTAGTTAGGTAGTGGTTTTATGTATAAAAGTTAAATTATATATTACTTTAAATTTATTGTTGTAAAGGCAATATATAGTGTCAATATGCCCGATTAGTATAAGAACATCAATATCGGGTTATAAATATGTATCAGATGGATAAGTTTGCAATACATAAAGGACATTTTACAATGTTTCTTTTAGATTATTACGGGTACAGGGCATCGGTGGTAAGGTGCCTCTTATGAGGGCACATCTCCTATATGAGGTTAGTGTTTATCGTTAACAGATTCATCCACAGTGCTGGTTCTATTAGCACAACAATATAACAGTATTTTCACATCACCATAAGAAATAATGATATATCCCCGTATATCGTAATAAGTATCGTCATTAGCAAGATCTCTGGTTCATATCTGGGTTATAAAGAGCTAAGTAATTTAGTTGGGGCTAACAGCTCATCTTGCGAGGACCTCAGGAGTTAATAGCAAAATTTGTTTAGCGGCAAATTTAAATACACACCTCCGGTTTTTAGTAGTCACTGATTGGTTAGGAAATACACTCCCCCGTGGGAGGTCCAATGACTTGTGAATACATGGTAGTAAACGGCAATATAAGCCGGTTAATGTATTGTTAGAATATGCCTGATGAAACAGCAGTTAGAGACGAGAAATGCGTAGCATATTGCTATATGCTCACCTGAAGGATTGTTTTGTACATTAAGCTGCATGTTACAGCAATAAAGAATTTTAATTTTACTTCGTGGCTTTGATCCTCATTGGGTAAGCTGACTACTACCATGCATCTGTCCTGAAGAAAGTGGAGACCAGAGGGAGCCAGCTGGTTAGCTCTAATAACCAGCCTGCGTCTACAAGCACATAGGTGTGCTGTGTAAAATTGTGAGTATCCTGTACAAATAATTTTTGCTGCATATGCCATTATCCATCACAGATACACACATTTGGGCGCCTCTCTTGTGTTTGCATACTTACAGATCTACTACCCTCTAGTGGAGGAAGGGAGAGCGCAGCCTGAAAATTGGTGTATTACTAAGATCGCTGGGAGAAAGCACACTTCTGTTTTGGATATCTGTGTATTAGTGATGTCGCGAACAAATTCCAAAAAAGTTCATGAACGGGCAAACCGCCATAGACTTCAATAGGCAGGCGAATTTTATAACCCACAGGGACTCTTTCTGGCCACAATAGTGATGGAAAAGTTGTTTCAAGGGGACTAACACCTGGACTGTGGCATGCCGGAGGGGGATCCATGGCAAAACTCCCATGGAAAATTACATAGTTGATGCAGAGTCTGGTTTTAATCCAAAAAGGGCATAAATCACCTACCTAACATTCCTAAATTGTTTGGAATAACGTGCTTTAAAACATCAGGTATAATGTATCGATCAGGTAGTGTAAGGGTTACGAACGCTTCACAGTGCGCAGTGTAGGTGATATACCTGCCCTGACCATGCTTTGCAGACCAGGTATCAGTGGTCAAATTGACCCTTGCCCCAGCACTGTGTGCCAGACATGCCATTATAGCAGACTTATATGGCTTTGGCGTTGCTTTTTGGTAATTAGAAGGCTGCTAAATGACACTGCGCACCACACGTGTTTTATGCCCAGCAGTGAAGGGGTTAATTAGGGAGCATGTAGGGATCTTGTAGAGTTAATTTTAGCTTAAGCGTAGTGTAGTAGACAACCCAAAGTATTGATCTAGGCCCATTTTGGTATAGTTAATGCCACCATTTCACCGCCAAATGCGATCAAATAAAAAAATGTTTTAACTTTTTCACAAACTTTAGGTTTCTCACAGAAATTATTTACAAACAACTTGTGCAATTATGGCATAAATGGTTGTAAATGCTTCTCTGGGATCCCCTTTGTTCAGAAATAGCAGACTTATATGGCTTAGGATTTGCTTTTTGGTAATTAGAAGGCTGCTAAATGCCACTGCGCACCATGCGTGTTTTATGCCCAGCAGTGAAGGGGTTAAGCATGTAGGCAGCTTGTAGAGTTAATTTTAGCTTAAGTGTAGTGTAGTAGACAAACTAAAGTATTTATCTAGGCCCATTTTGGTATATTTAATGCCACCATTTCACCGCCAAATGAGATCAAATAAAAAAAAAAAATGTTCACTTTTTCACAAACTTTAGGTTTCTCACAGAAATTATTTACAAACAACTTATGCAATTATGGCATAAATGGTTGTAAATGCTTCTCTGGGATCCCCTTTGTTCAGAAATAGCAGACATATGGCTTTGGTGTTGCTTTTTGGTAATTAGAAGGCCGCTAAATGCTGCTGCGCATCACACGTGTATTATGGCTAGCAGTGAAGGGGTTAATTAGGTAGTTTGTAGGGAGCTTCCAGGGTTAATTTTAGCTTTAGTGTAGAGATCAGCCTCCCACCTGACACATCAGACCCCCTGATCCCTCCCAAACAGCTCCCTTCCCTCCCCCACCCCACAATTGTCCCCGCCATCTTAAGTACTGGCAGAAAGTCTGCCAGTACTAAAATAAAAGGTTTTTAATTTTTTTAATTTTTTAGCATATTTACATATGCTGTGGTGTAGCATACCCCCTTAGCCCCCAACCTCCCTGATCCCCCCAAAACAGCTCTCTAACCCTCCCCATCTGCCTTATTGGCGGCCATCTTGGGTACTTGCAGCTGTCTGCTATTATTTCACAGTCAAAAAAGTGTTGTTTTTTTTAAATGTACACTACTGTTACACCAGATATGAGTGGTGGCACTGGGCAAGTGGGCACAGTATACGCTGTGAGCATGACACAAACGCTGGCAGGCAGGCAACTGCAATTAGATTACACAGGAAAAAAAAAAGCAGACTGATGTTCTAGCCCTAAAAAGGCCGTTTTGGGGTGCTGTACTTACAGCAGAGATCAGATGAGTCCTTCAGGATTGTAGTGGACACTGAATACACTAGCCTAGCTATTGATTTCCCTATTAAATCAGCAGCAGCTACACTGTCCCTCCTCTCACTAAGAATGCAGCTTCCGAATGAATCTAAAATGGATGCTGTCCAGGAGGTGGGAGGGTCTGCTGCTGATTGCTTGGCTGTAATGTGTCTTCTGACTGTGAGGTACAGGGTCAAAGTTTACTCAATGATGAAGAATAGGGGGCGGACCGAACATTGCATATGTTCATCGTCCACGGCGAACGCGAACATGCTATGTTTGCCGGGAACTATTCGCCGGTGAACTATTCGCAACATCACTACTGGGTATCCCTTGTGAAAAGTCTGTATACAGTTGGGACTTTTAAAAGACTACCAATTTGCCTTTTATATTCTTTCTTTTTATAGTTACTGTTTAGATTTTAATCATTAAGTAATTTATTTTTTAAATATTCACTCATATTGATTGTCCTATACAGCGCCCTCTAGTGAAGATCATTATATCACATTTTTTTGGTTCTATATTTATTAAAAATCCTTTTTTTTAATTTCAATTACAATTAGGTAAACAAAGTGCAGTTAATTAAAGAGACATCAAAACTTTTCTTAATGATTAGGATATAGCATACAGTTTTAAACAGCTTTCCAATATATGTCTCTTATCAAAGGTTATTCATTCTCTTGGTATTCTTGGCTGAAGGAATCGCAATGCACTACTAGGAGCCAGGTGAGCCAATGATAAGAGCCATATATATGTCTGCGACCCCTAATCAGCAGCTATTTCCTATTAGTGCATTGTTGCTCTTAAGCCTAAATACGTATTCTTTACAACAAAAGATACCAAGAAAACAAATCATATTAAATAAAAGTAAATTGGAAAGTTGCTTAAAATTACAAGCAATGTCTGATCATGAAATATTTTAATCTTGACTTTATTGTCCCTTTATGTTTAATTACTGACAGGGCTGCTACAAATCTTTTACAATCTATTATCACCAAAAGTATTTTAATTCTTGCTCATAAGTTAATTGTAAATTGTAGATCTTCCACTGCCCCCCAGCGAATGCATCCTGCAAGATTGAGAGATTTGACCCTGCAACATTCTACACAATGATTATTTAATCGGTGCAGGGGTTAATTTATGTTTCTAATTGTTCAAAGAAAAGAAGGGAAGCTAAAGAATACTAAAGAAACGTTTAAAGAGTAAAATCACTGAACTGCAAATTTTAATTAACTACTTTTTCTTGACAGTGTGAAATGCTAGAATTGTTTAGTTCTGGGCAGGTGTATATTATTACTGCTATTTAACTAAAGCAGAGACAATCAAATAAAACTACTCAAGGCGTTTTAATTGGTATATTGCAGCACTACTCTGAAACAGCAGCACCCTGTAAATTTGCTAACAAAACAATGTTTTATATAGGGTGGTGATATTGCCACTTTAAACCAGGACACTTATGAAAAATACATATGCCAGGGCTGTTTAAAGAAATGTTTTGAATAATGTTCCTATAAGAACCCTGACATATGTATTTTTCTTGTGTCCTGTTTTAAAGGGGCAATATGGCAACCCTTGTTTTATATACATTTTGCATTGGAATACTTAATTACAAATGTTGTATCTGTATTTAAAAATTGGCTTGAATATCCCTATAAGACAATGCATTATATTAAATCGTGTCACATAAATAATAAAAAAAAAATACTATGTAGCATACATAGTAATTTCCTTCTGCTACTAATTATCTGAGGAGCAGTTTTATTGAATAATTATGTCAGTGTTCTGCTGAAGTTGTTTAAAATATGGAAAATAAAAAAAGCATTCTTGTTAATCTACACCTGCCTGAAATAATGTTGCTATTTTTTTGGGAAGGGGGGGGGGGGGCAGGGGGGTTGTAGATCTACTATGCTCAAAAGAATATTACATTAACACATGCAGAAAAATTTAAACTGCTTTTTAAACTATGGGGTATTGAAAGGATGCAGTGAAGGTGGACACCTTCTCAATTTGAGAAGTTGTCCACCAGCTTTTAATACATGGGTCCCATAATTGGGATTTGTGGCTATTTCTACAGCAGACATGTATTTTCATGAAACTTAGCATGCAAGTCCTGGGGCATGAATCCTGATTTGCTGCTAAAAGTACCATTACAATGGAATGTGATAAAACACAATTGTATTCCAGAACCTGAGTTTTTCATATATACAGGTGTGCATGCTAAAGGGGGTCTAGCATCACACACTCCAAACTTGAAAACATATGCAAGAGTAGCAGTACCACCTATTAAAAATCTTTCTTTATTTAGCCAAAATCTTCACAAAGATGACATTTTGGACTAACACCCTTAATCATCCCATAATTAATAATATTACACTATACATTTAAATACTCACAAAGGTACAACCTTTTCCCCCTTAAACAAATATATTCAATATAAATCCCTTGTATACATTGCCTGCTAGTGGTCACAAAATCAAATTATCTGTATCTAGCAAAGTTTATTTCTGTTACTAAATAAATAATGACCAATTCAGTTCCCTATTCATTCCAGTTTCAACAAAAGCTCTTTGTTACTATAACCTTCTTGGACAACTAACCTCTTCAAAAACCTGAAACCATTATTTGCTTAAAGGGACATTATACACTCATTTTTTCTTTTCATTAATGTTTTGTAGATGATCTATTTATATAGCACATAAAGTTTTTTTTTTTTTTTTTTTTTAAATGTATAGTTTTGCTTATTTTTAAATAACATTGCTCTGATTTTCAGACTCCTAACCAAGCCCCAAAGTTTTATGAGAATACCGTCAGCTACCTTCTCCAGCTTGCTCCTGTTTGTGTAAAGGGTCTTTTCATATGCAAAAGAAGGGGGAGTGGGGGAGGGTCTTATTTCCCAATTGCAGTGGGCTTTCCAGCTACCTTTTCAACAGAGCTAAAGTGAGAGCTTATAAGTAAGTTTTTAAACAGTTTTATACTTGGTTTTTATGTCAGTATCTTTGCATCTTATTCTTTATAGTAGTGTCTATTGCATGCAGTTATATGAAAATTAGTGTATACTGTCCCTTTAAGTTATTACCTGCAGAAATAAAATGATTTGCTACAGAGGAATCTGATACTGCTCATGTTGATTTATTCTTTTGATGGATTATTCAGTTTACAGTAATTACAGTATCTGAGAAAGTAGCCTTAACATAAATTTACTACATTTATCAAACTTGCTCTACCCATTACTGTTTTCCTATATATATAATTTAGATATATTTTTTCCAGGACCATTAAATACAGTATCATTGCATAATCGTCAGAAACTTAATAACATAATGTAATAGCACTTACTTTGAATTTTAAATAAGCAGTAGATTTTATTTCTGAAAATTTTCAATATTTCAATTTGCTGCCTGCTTGTTTAATGTGAAAGCCATCAACCAATCAGTAGTAACTAGTGCTTCAAAAACTGTGCATTTAAAAAGACTGTGTGCAATTTGATAATGGAAGTAAACTGGAAAGTTTATTAAAATTGCATGCCCTATCTGAACCATTAAAGGGACAGTCTGAATAAGAATGTTTATTGTTTAAAAAGATAGATAATCCCTTTATTACCCATTCCCTATTAACACAGTTATATAAATACATTTTTTACCTCTGTGATTGCCTTGTATCTAAGCCTCTGCAAACTGCCCCCTTATTTCAGTTCTTTTGACATACATCTATTTTAGCCTATAAGAGCTGGCTCATCTGAACTCCACGTGCGTGAGCACAGTGTTATCTATATGACACATATGAACAAACACCCTCTAGTGATGAAACATTGTCAAAGTGCCTTGAGAGAAGAGTCGGCCTTCATTGGCTTAGAAATTAACATATGAACCTCCTAGGTTTAGCTTTCAACTTAGAATACCAAGAGAACAAAGCAAAATTGGTGATAAAAGTAAATTGGAAAATTGTTTAAAATTACTTTCTCTATCTGAATTTTGGACTAGACTATCCCTTTGAAGCTTAATTTTGGTTTTACTGTCCATTTAAAAAAGAACAAACATACATAATAATAGCAGAGTATTTTAATGAAAAACTTACAAACGTTATACACAGAACAGTAATTGATTCTGAAAATATTATACACCTTTTGTCTACAAAATTGCATTTACATTTTGTCATGCACATATAACAAAATACGATGTTTAAACCGCTTTCAGACTGATATGTATGAAATATATCATTAGTCTTTGTGTGCTGGCCAGCAGTTTGTACAATGATTTAATATGTGTAATGCAAGTATGTGTATATAAGTTCCACACATGATGCATCTTTCTGAATGAATTTGATTAATAAAAGAGTGCTGTATTCCCTTGCTTTATATAGGATTTACCTTTTATATTTGATTAATAAAATGTCCGGTCAATCCCTCTGCTCACCAGCTTAATCAGTTAGAAATGGCCAAAGCAAGGCTAAAAAGCAAAGCATCCAAGTACCAAGACCCCTCCGACGCAACGCGTTTCATCTGCCACCTTAGCAGACTGTATTAAGAGCTTCACAGAGTGAATATATATATATATATATATATATATATAAAATATATATATTCACAATACCCTGCATATGCATACATGCACAGTCACATAACATATGCACACACTACGTAAACACAAAATAGATTTATGCAGATTTAAAATAAATCATGCCAGCTGTGTTAGGTATCAGCAATATGTTGTTTATAATCTTAAAATCACTGACAAGGGGAAATAAGGCTTTTAGTGGAAGGAATTGTTGCTCATGCAACATTAGACACATTCAGATTAAATTTAATTTGACAAAGCTGCTTCATATTGGCACAGACTAGTGTAACTCCTATTTCTCACATCAAAGGAAATACAGAACTCCAGACACAGATATGTTTAAGGCAATTTAGACAATGTCTACTAGATGTAACCAACTGTTCTCTGATAAATTATTTTTAAATATTTTAGATTTGTTTAAAATGAATGACAATAATTAACAAGTAAATTAACTTAGTGATAATTAGTGAAGAATTGATAATGAAGTGATTTTTAACAAAACAGAACTTTACACATTAACAGATGTTCTTCATAAAAATTCTACACTTATACTGTTCTAAAGCAAACCTATCAACTGAAAAAAAATCAAAGCACACCTTAATTTGTATATCTGCTTAATAACACAAATTGCTATCATATAATAAAATCCTAGCACAATATAAAAATGCCCTCCTCCCACTACATCTCAGACCTTGTCTCCAGATACTCTCCCTCCTGACCCCTTCGCTCTGCCCACAATCTTCTACTCTCCTCCTCTCTTGTTACCTCCTCACATTCCCATTTACAAGACTTCTCCAGACTGGTTCCCATCTTGTGGAACTCTCTGCCTCGCTCCACAAGACTCTCCCCTAGTTTTGAAAGCTTCAAGAGCTCCCTAAATACTGTACTATTCAGGGTTGCATACAACCTACACTAACCTTTCCTTACTCCACTGTGATCCCCTCGAACCCCTTAGCATGTAAGAGTATGAGCCCAGCTGTTTGTAGATCACCCGCATAGGAGCCGATTACAACAGTGCAACTCTTGGCAGGGAACTCTATCCATTTGAACCCCTATAAATGTTACCTTGTATACCGCCTAAGTTTATAGCGCTGCGGAATCTGTTGGCGCTCTACAAAAACCTGATAATTATAATAATAATAATAAAATGCCCCCCTTACATTTAAGTCTCAGCAAATTAATGTTTTTGTTTAATTATTAATTAGACATGTGCGTTTCGTTTCAGCTGAATTTCGTTTTTGGACAAATTTTGGCAGATTCAGAGATTTGAATGCACCTGAATTTCCGAATCGTCACCATAACTAAAATCCCCAAAAATTCTGAAAATGATTAAATCAGTTTCCGAATTTTTCGGATCCATTATTCATATTCGGTAATTTTCATTGTTCTAATCTAAACCGCAGTTCCCTGACATCGCCAGCACTAACTAAATCACTAAATAAAGCTATTAACACCAAAACCGCCATTTCCCGATATCGCCAACACCAACTAAATCACTAAATAAAGCAACTAACCCCTAAACCGCAGTTTCCTGACATCACCAACACTAACTAAACCTATTAACCCCTACACCGCCATTCCCAAACATCGCCAACACTAACTAAACCTATTAACCCCAAACCACAAAAAAACACTAAATAAACCTACTGACCTCTAAACATCGCCAACACTAACTAAACCTCCAAGTCCATAAACCGCAGTTCCCAAACATCGCCAACACTAACTAAACCTAATAACCCCTTAACCGCCAGCCCCCACATCGCAACAACCTAAATTAAACTATTAACCCCTAAACCTAACACCCCCTAACTTTAACATAATTAAAATAGACCTAAATTAAAGTTACAATTACTAACTAACTACCTATTTAAAAATAAATACAAACTTACCTGTGAAATAAAAATAAAACCTAAGCTAGCTACAATATAACTATTACACTAATAAAACCTAACATTAAAAAAAAAATAAACACTAAAATTACAAAAAATAAAAAACTACCATTGAAAAAAATAAATGGGAAATTATCTAAAAAAAATATATATATATTCCTATTCTAATACACCGTTTAAAATAAAAACACCCCAAAATAAAAAACCCTAATCTATAATAAACTACCAATAGCCCTTAAAATGGCCTTTGTAGGGAATTGTCCTGAGGTAAACAGCTCTTTTGAAAAAAAATAAAGCAGACACCCCCTAACATTACAAACCCCCACACCCCCAAACCCACAAAATAAAAAAAATCTAACTAAAAAAAACCTAATCTGCCATTTGCCCTGAAAAGGGCATTCATATGGGCATTGCCCTTAAAAGGGCATTCATCTCTTATTAGGCCCATTAAAATAAAAAAAAAACTTATTTTTTTTTAAAAACAACACCCCCCCCAAAAAAACTAACACTAACCCCAAAATCGGTACTGAATCAGCCAATAGGATTAAAAGGCTGGTTAAATCCTATTGGCTGTTTAAATCAGCCAATAGGATTTAAGTAGCTCTAATTCCTATTGGCTGATTTTAATTTTTCAGTCAATAGGAAAGCAACGGTACCCCAATATAAAAGGGGTACCTTGCATTGAATCCTGAGTGTGTGGCAGACGATCGCATGAAGAGGACCTCCACGTTGGACCGATGGACCTTCGCCTCCACGCATCCGCTCCACCTCTTCAGGGATGAAGAAGATGCCTGTCCCGCGATGGATGAACATGGATAAAGATGCTTTGTGCTGGGATGAAGATTGTTCGCCAGACTTCAGCAACTGTGAGTACCGATTTTGAGGTTAGTAAGGTTTTTTTGTGTTGTTTTTTTTAGATTAGGACTTTTTTATTTTAATGGGCCGAAAAAGAGTTGAATGCCCTTTTAAGGGCAATGCCCATACAAATACCCTTTGGGCAATGGATAGATTAGGTTTTTTATTTTGTGGGTTGGGGGGGGTGGGGGTTTGTAATGTTAGGGGGGATTTGTTTTTATTTTTTGCAAAAGAGCATTAACTTTAGGGCAATGCCCTACAAAAGGCCCTTTTAAGGGCCATTGGTAGTTTATTATAGATTAGGTTTTTTGTTTTTTTTGGGTGTTTTGTTTTTTTTAAACAGGGTATTAGAATAGGAATAATTTTTATTATTTTGGATAATTTCGTTTTTTGTAATTGGCTGTATTTTGTTTTTTTAGATTAGGCATTTTTAATTTTTAATGGACCGAAAAAGAGCTGAATGCCCTTTTAAGGGCAATGCCCATACAAATGCCCTTTTCGGGGCAATGGGTAGATTAGGTTTATTTTTATTTTGTGGGTTTGAGGGGTGGGTGTTTGTAATGTTAGGGGGTGTTTGTTTTTATTTTTGCAAAAGAGCTGTTAACTTTAGGGCAATGCCCCACAAAAGGCCCTTTTAAGGGCCCTTGGTAGTTTATTATAGATTAGGGTTTAGAATAGGAATAATTTTTATTTTTTGGGATAATTTTGTTTTGTTATTTTTTGTAATAGTAGTTTTTTTTTTAATTTTAGTGTTTATTATTTTTTGTAATTGTAGTTTAAATTTTTTAGTAATGTTTTATTTTTATTTCACAGGTAAGTTTGTATTTATTTTTAAATAGGTAGTTAGTTAATAATTGTAACTTTAATTTAGGTCTATCTTAATTAAGTTAGTAGGTGTTAGGTTTAGGGGTTAATATAGTTTAATATAGGTATTTGCGATGTGGAGGCCGGAGGTTTAGGGGTTAATAGGTTTATTTAGTGTTTTAGTTATTGTCGGCAATGTTTGGGAACGGCGGTTTAGGGGTTAATAGGTTTAGTTAGTGTCGGCGATGTTTGGGAATGGTGGTTTAGCGGTTAATAGGTTTAGTTAGTGTTGGCGATGTGGGGGGCGGCGGTTTAGGGGCTAATAGGTTTAGTTAGTGTCGGCGATGTGGGTGGCAGTGGTGGTTTCAGATAATTTTGTTTCAGCAATCACCGGCATATTAGTTATGTTTAGTTAAATCAACTAATCAGATTTTTCATACCTTAATTACGATTGGCTGATGGAATCCTATCATCCAATCGGAATTCAAGGGACGCCATCTTGGATGACATCATTTAAAGGAATATTCATTCGTCGTTAGTCCGTCGGCCGAGAAGGATGTTCCTCGCCAGAGGTCTTCAAGATGGAGCCATTCCTCGTCGGATGGATGAAGATAGAAGATGCCACTTGGATGAAGATGTCTGCCGGTCCGGATGTCCTCTTCTGCCCGGATAGGATGAAGACTTCTGCCGGTCCGGATGTCCTCTTCTGCCCCATCGGATGACCACTGGTGATCTTCAATGGGGTAGTGTTAGGTTTTTTTTAAGGGGGGATCGGGTGGGTTTTAGAGTAGGGGTGTGTGGGTGGTGGGTTGTAATCTTGGGGGGGTATTGTATTTCTTTTTTTTACAGGTAAAATAGCTGATTACTTTGGGGCAATGCCCCACAAAAAGCCCTTTTAAGGGCTGGTAAAAGAGCTGATTACTTTGGGGCAATGCCCCGCAAAAGGTACTTTTAAGGGCTATTTGTAATTTAGTATAGGATATGGAATTTTATTATTTTGGGGGGCTTTTTTATTTTATTAGGGGGCTTAGATTAGGTGTAATTAGATTAAACTTCTTGTAATATTTTTTTATTTTTTGTAATTTAGTGGGGGGGTTTGTAATATAGTTTAGTTTATTTAATTGTATTTTATTTTAGATAATTGTAGTTAATTTATTTAATTAATTTATTGATAGTGTAGTGTTAGGTGTATTTGTAACTTAGGTTAGGATTTATTTTACAGGTAATTTTGTTATTATTTTAACTAGGTAGCTATTAAATAGTTATTAACTATTTAATAGCTATTGTACCTAGTTAAAATAAATACAAAGTTACCTCTAAAATAAATATAAATCCTAAAATAGCTACAATGTAATAATTAATTATATTTTAGCTATCTTAGGGTTTATTTTATAGGTAAGTATTTAGTTTTAAATAGGAATAATTTAGTTGATAATATTAATATTATTTAGATTTATTTAAATAATAATTAAGTTAGGGGGTGTTAGGGTTAGACTTAGGTTTATGGGGTAATATATTTAATGTAGGTGGCGGCGGTGTAGGGGTCAGATTAGAGGTTAATATATTTAATGTATGTGGCAGCGGTGTAGGGGGGTCAGATTAGAGGTTAATATATTTAATGTAGGTGGCAGCGGTGTAGGGGGGTCAGATTAGGGGTTAGTACATTTAATGTAGGTGGCGGCGGGGTCCGGGAGCGGTGGTTTAGGGGTTAAACACTTTATTTAGGTGCGGTGGGGTCCGGGAGCGGTGGTTTAGGGGTTAATACATATAATGTAGATGCTGGTGGGCTCCGGAAGCGGCGGTTTAGGGGTTAATACTAGGATAGGTTTACTGCGGTGTGGGCTATGGCAGTTTAGGGGTTAATAATTAGTTTTATTGCGTTGTGGGGGGTTGTCAGTCTAGGGGTTAATACATTTATTATTAGGAGTGAGAGGGGGGATTGCGGATATAGGGGTATACGTGTCGGGCTATTTTTGGGAGGCGTGTTAGACAGTTACAGGAGATTTAATACTTTAGTTAGTTTTTTTTGGCGCAGGCAGTTTCTAAAGTGCCGTAAGTCACTGGCGACTCCAGAAATTTGTAGTTACGCTCATTTGTGGACATCGCTAGTTTGTCTGACTTACGGGACTTTAGCAACTGCCGGCGGGGTATATGTAATACCCCGATGTGCGAGGTGAAACTACGGGTGGCACGGGTTCCCTTGCTTGCACCAAAAACTACGCCATATATCGGATCGCGCCCCTTGTATCTAAGAACCTTGACTTGACTGTGACTATATAAAGTCTATTGAGTTGCATTTAGCATTGTGTTGTGCTAACTCTTAAATAGCTCCCTGTGCCTGAACACAGTGTTATCTATATGGCCCACAGTCTCTTGTTAAATTAAAAAAAAAAACATGTGATAAGAGGCAGCCCTCAAGGGCTTAGAAATTAGCATTTGAGCCTACCTAGGTTTAGTTTCAACTAAGAATAATAAGAAAACAAAGCAAATTTGATAATAAATGTAAATTGGAAAGTTGATTCAAATTACAAGTCCTATCTAAATAATGAAAGTTTAATTTTGACTAGACTGTCTCTTTAACTAAACTTATTTTCCGAAACAAAATTATTTATTTAACTATTAAAAACAAAACAATTTTTTTGTTTGCATATGTCTACTATTAATTTTATATATTTTTGTTAAATGTATAACTTTTTTTATATATGCTACACTAAAATTGTTGATCCATAAAAAATAGTGTGGATATTTATTTCATGTAAGTGGCAAGAGTCTATGAGCTATTGACGTATGGGATATACATTCCTACCTGGAGGGGGCAAAGTTTCACAAACCTCAAAATGCCTATAAATATACCTCCCACCTCACTCATACAGTTTTACAAACGTTGCCTTCGTTGGAGTATGGTGAATCAAGTCATGCTTGATTTCTTCTGTGAAAGGCACTTCTAAGCATTTTGAAGCCCAGTTCCTCTCAAAGTACATTGTTTGTCTGAGGGATGTGAAGGGAGTATTTGCCTAATGATGCCATGTTTTTGCCTATGGGAAATCTATTCTATGATTCTCTATAAATATCGGTTGTGGGGATTCATCTGCCACCTCCCTTTACAGATAGACATTATACTCCTCTACCATTACCTCTGCTGATATGTTTCAGTACTGGTTTGGCTGTCTGCTATATGTTTATGGGTGTCTTCAGGTAAGTATATATATTTTGTTAAGACACTCTCAGCTATGTTTGGCACTTTATATTTTTAAAGTTTTAAATATATATTGCATATATTTGCCATGAATCAGGTCTATGTTTATTTCCCTTTGCAGTCTAACAGTTTCAGCATGGTTTCTCTTTGCAGTCTAACAGTTTCAGCATGGAAATATGTTTGGAAAAATGTAGTATATGTTTTACTTACCTGAGGTTTCAGCTTTGGGGGGGCTTATTTATGAAAGGCCTGTCGGACATGATCCAACATTACGGATCATGTCCGACAGACCTGACTGAATGCGGAGAGCAATACGCTCTCCGCATTCAGCATTGCACCAGTAGCTCTTGTGAACTGCTGGTGCTGCTAGCAGGGGGTATTCGATCAGGTTGAATTGTGGAGATGTCTGGCCGCCTCCTCAGAGCAGGCGGACAGGTTACGAAGCAGCGGTCTTTAGACCGCTGCTCCATAACTTGTGTTTCTGGCGAGTCTGAAGGCTCGCCAGAAACACAGGCCCTCAATGGGCCCTGGAGC
Source organism: Bombina bombina (assembly GCF_027579735.1). Taxonomy (NCBI): domain Eukaryota; kingdom Metazoa; phylum Chordata; class Amphibia; order Anura; family Bombinatoridae; genus Bombina; species Bombina bombina. The sequence goes on from NC_069501.1 coordinate 764,389,753, forward strand.
TTGATAAATGGGCCCCTTGGTCTGTTTTTTCAAATTTTCACAGGCAAATTAGGCTCGCAATGGCGCAAATTACTTCTATATATTGCGTCATTTTTGGGGCAAATTTTTTGGCACAAAGGTTGCGTTTGTTGTGATGCGAGTCACGTAATTTCTTGCGTCTATGATGACGCAAGTTTTTTTGCCACAAAGTCGCACCTGTTATTACACAAATTGTGTAATTTCCTGTTATCCTTAGTGCCAAAAGTTTTTTGCTCAGCATTTGCATCATCTTTGTTGGTGTCATTTTTGGCGCCAAAAATGTTGTAATATTAAGTCTCTCCCTCTTTTGCTCTCTGCTTTCATTTGTTACAGAGGGCTATGATATTTGGTTTTGCTTTTCTTATAAGCATTTTTCTCCCATTCCTGAAACTGCTATTTTGAGGAAATTGGATATTTTGTTTAAATGTTATTTCATTCTTTTCTTTTTACATTTTCAAGATGTCTCAAACTGATCCTGCCTCTGATGTTACTGTAGGAACAAAGTTGCCTGAAAACAAATCTACCAAAGCTAAGTGTGTATGTTGTAAATTGGCTGATCTTCCTTCTTCAGCTCAAGTATGTGGCACTTGTTATGAGAGATGTTTTCATGCTGATAAAGTTTCTATAAGTACAAATACATCTACTGTTAAACCTTCACAGTCTAATGTACATGATATTCCTGTAGATATAAAAGATTATATTGCTACCGCCATAGAGAAGGCTATGACTGCTATTCCGCCTTCAAATAAATGTAAAAGGTCTCTTCCTACTTCTCATAATTCAGATGAAGTTTGTATTGACCAACAGCATACTGAAGTATTGTCTGCTGATGAGGACTTCTCTGGCTCAGAGGATCATACTTCAGACTCTGAAATTGATAAATCTTCCTTTCTTTTAAGATGGAATATATCCATTTTTGTTAAAGGAAGTATTGTTTACTTTGGGTATTGAGGAATCTAGTCCTCTTGATAACAAGAATAGCAAACATTTGAATTCTGTTTTTAAATCTTCTGTGGTTACTCCTGAAGTTTTTCCAATTCCAGATGCTATCTCTAATATGATTACGAAGGAATGGTCTAAGCCTAGTACTTCTTTTAATCCTTCTTCTAGGTTTAAAAAATTGTTTTCTTTACCTGTGTCTATTTTAGAGCTTTGGGAGAAAGTCCCTAAAGTGTATGGCGCTATATACTCTTGCCAAACATACTACTATTCCTATGGAAGATAGTTCTTCTTTTAAAGATCCCTTAGATAGGAAGAATGCATCTTATCTTAGGAAGGCATATTTACATACTGGCTATATTCTTAGACCTGCTATTTCTATAGCTGATGTTGCTGCTGCTTCAACTTTTTGGTTGGACAATTTAGCAGAGCAGCTATTGGATCCTGATTTGTCTAACATTGCTGTTTTACTTCAACATGCTAATCATTTCATTTGTGATGCTATATTTGATATTTTTAAGATTGATATTAAATCTATGGGGGATATTTATCAAAGCCTCAACTATGCTGTATTCGCCGGCACCAATAAGCTTGCCTAACATTGCGGCCGCGGACCTGAATACGCTCTCCATATTTATAAAAAAAGCCTGCAAAAAGCTGTGCAACAAGTACGGGGCGATAAGTATCAGACTGTTGTTAACTAACAGTCATTGATCTCGCTTCTATTCTGCTTGTTACCAACTTTATTCATACCCTGTGACTAAACGCCACCAGGATACTAAAATGTTTAACCCCTATCCCGCCGCTCTTGGACCCCTTGGCAACTGTAATAAAGTTATTAACCCCTATCCCGCCTCTCCCGGACCCTGCTGCAACTGTAATAAAGTTATTAATCCCTATCCCGCCGCTCCTGGACCCCGCCGCCAATAAATAAATGTATTAACCCCTAAACCTCTGGCCTCTCACATCACTACCATCAACTAAACCTATTAACCCCTAAACCGCCAGCCCCCCACATCGCCATAAACTAAATTAAGCTATTAACCCATAAACCTAGCAATCCGCTAACTTTACATTAAAATTACAACATCCCTATTTTAAAATAAATTTAAACTTACCTGTAGAATTAAAATAAACTATATTAAACTATTAATTAACCTACCCTAACTATTATACTACAAGTATATTAAGCTAGCAATTAAATTAACTATATTACATATTAAAAAACCCTAACCCTACTCAAATTATTTAAATCTACTATTAAAAATTACTAAATTACAAAAAAATAAACGCTAGGTTACAAAAAATAAGAAACACTAAATTATGAAAAACAAACAAACCACAGTATCAAAAATAAAATGAATTACACCTAATCTAATAGCCCTATCAAAATAAAAAAGCCCCCCAAAATAAAAAAAAATGTAGCCTACAATAAACTACCAATGGCCCTTAAAAGGGCCTTTTGCAGGGCATTGCCCCAAAGAAATCAACTCTTTTACCTGTAAAAAAAATAAATACAAACACCCCCAACAGTAAAACCCACCACCCAACCAACCAACCCCCCCAAATAAAAAGCCTATCTAAAAAACTTAAGCTCGCCATTGCCCTGAAAATGGCATTTGTATGGCCATTTAGCTCTTTTACCTGCCCAGACCCTACTCTAAAAATAAAACCCGCACAAAAAACCCTTAAAGAAACCTAACACTAACCCCCAACGATACACTTACAGTTTTTGAAGTTCCGCTTGAAGGATCCATCTGGGCGGCAAGAAGTCTTCATCCGGACGGCCTCTTCCATTTTCATCTGTCTGGCAAAGTCTTCATCCATGCGGCCTCTTCTATCTTCATCCATCCCGCTCAGAGCGGATCCATGCTGAAGACATCCGGCTTGGAGCTCCTCTTCAATATGGTCGCCGTCATAAACCTGAACTTGGATGCAAGTGATGTCATCCAAGATGGCGTCCCTTGCATTTCTATTGGCTGAAAGGTTCCAATCGGCCAATAGTATTTGATGAGAGCTCAATCCTATTGGCTGTTCCAATCGGCCAATAGTATTTGAGCAGCTCTCATCCTATTGGCTGTTCCAATCAGCCAATAGGATGAGAGCTCAATCCTATTGGCCGATTGGAACAACCAATAGGATTTTAGCAGCTCTAATCCTATTGGCTGATTGGAACCTTTCAGCCAATAGGAATGCAAGGGACGCCATCTTGGATGATGTCACTTGCATTCAATTTCCAGTCTACGGCGGCAACCGTATTGAAGAGGAGTTCTGCGCCGGACGTCTTCAGGATGGACCCACTCCGCGCCGGATGGATGAAGATAGAAGAGGCCGCATGGATGAAGACTTCACTGGATGGATGAAAAGGGAATAGACCGGCCAGATGAAGACTTCTTGCCGCCCGGATGAAGACTTCTTGCCGGCTGGATGGATCCCTCAAGTGGAACTTCAAAAACTGTAAGTGGATCATCGGGGGTTAGTGTTAGGTTTATTTAAGAGTTTTTTGGGGTAAAAGAGCTAAATGCCCTTTTAAGGGCAATGCCAATACAAATGCCCTTTTCAGGGCAATGGGGAGCTTAGGTTTTTTAGATAGGCTTTTTATTTGGGGGGGTTGGTTGGTTGGGTGGTGGGTTTTACTGTTGGGGACTGTTTGTATTTTTTTAACAGGTAAAAGAACTGATTTCTTTGGGGCAATGCCCCGCAAAAGGTCCTTTTAAGGGCCATTGGTAGTTTATTGTAAAGGCTAGGTTTTTATTTTTATTTTGATAGGGCTATTAGATTAGGTGAAATTCTTTTTTTTTTTTTTATACTGTGGTTTTTTTTTTCCGTAATAGTTAGGGTAGGTTAATTAATAGTTTAATATAGTTTATTTTAATTTTACAGGTAAGATTAAATTTATTTTAAGATAGGGATGTTGTAATTTTAATGTAAAGTTGTTAGGTTTAGGAGTTAATAGCTTAATTTAGTTTATGGCAATATGGGGGCTGGCGGTTTAGGGGTTAATAGGTTTAGTTAATGGTAGTGATGTGGGAGGCCAGAGGTTTCAGGTTAATAACTTTATTTAGGTTGCGGCGAGGTCTGGGAGTGGCGGGATAGGGATTAATAACTTTATTTAGTTGCGGCGGGGTCCTGGAGCGACAGAATGGGGTTAATAATTTTATATAGGTTGCGGTGATGTCGGGGCGGCAGATTAGCAGTGATGTCGGGGCGGCAGATTAGCGGTGTTTAGACTCGGAGCTTATGCTAGGGTGTTAGGTGTAAACGTTACTGGTTTTCTACCATAGAAATCAATGGGATATCTGGCAGCAATGAACATAAGCTTTCACTGCTTTCAGACTCCCATTGATTCCTATGGCATCCACGGCATCCAGGGTGGCAGATTGAAAACCAGGTACGCTGGGCCAGAATAGCCAAGAGCGTACTGGTTAACTATTTGATAACTTTTAAAAAGTGTCAAATAGTGCCGAATGTGTATTCGGTACATCTGTAATGACGTAAGCATTGATCTGTGTTGGATTGAGACCAGCGGATCGTATGTTAGGTCACAGATTTTAACTTTTGCCGGTCTGTAGGGTTTGATAACTTGGTGAAATCAAGCTCACCACAATTACGCTGCGGAATTCCGGCGTATTTGTGGTTGACAGCTTGATAAATATCCCCCTATGTCTTTAGCTATTCTATCTAAAAGAGCTTTATGGCTTAAATCATGGAATGCAGATATGGTGTCTAAATCTAGATTACTATCATTATCTTTTCAAGGTAATAATTTATTTGGTTCTCAATTGGATTCTATTATCTCCACTATCACTGGGGGTAAGGGAGTTTTTCTGCCCCAAGATAAGAAATCTAAGGGTGAATTTAAAGCTCCTAATCGTTTTCGTTCCTTTCATCAGTCTAAGGAACAAAAAAACACCTCTTCCCCTAAGGCCCCTGGTTCCAATTGGCGACTATTCACAAATTGGGATAAGTTCAAGCCTTATAAAAAACCAAATACAGCCCCTAAGACTGCATGAAGGTGCGGCCCTCAATCCAGTTCAACTGGTGGGGGGCAGAATAAAATTATTTCAAGACATTTGGGCAGATTCTGTCCAAAATCAGTGGATTCAGGATATTATTTCTCAGGGGTATCAAATAGGTTTCAGAATAAGACCTCCTATGGGAAGATTCTTTCTTTCCCATATTCCAACAAACCCTGTGAAGGCTCAGGCTTTTCTGAAGTGTGTTTCAGACCTAAAGCTTTCAGGGGTGATTTTTCCAGTTCCTCTACAGGAAAAGGGTTTGGGTTTTTATTCAAATCTGTTCATTATCCCAAAGAAGGAGGATTCATTCAGACCAATTCTGGATCTGAAAACTTTAAATCATTTTTTAAGAGTCCCAACTTTCAAGATGGTGACTATAAGGACTATTCTGCCTTTTGTTCAGCAAGGTAATTTCATGTCCACAATAGACTTACAGGACGCTTATCTTCATATTCTGATTTACCCAGACCACGATCGGTTTCTGAGATTCTCTTTTCTAGACAAGCATTACCAATTTATTGCTCTTCCATTTGGTCTAGCGACAGTTCCAAAAATCTTTTCAAAGGTTCTCGGTGCCCTTCTATCTGTAATCAGAAAGCAGGGTATTGCGGTGTTTCCTTTTTTCGACAATATCTTGGTGATAGCTCAATCTTTTCATTTAGCAAAATCTCACACGAAACAACTTGTGTCGTTTCTTCAAAGACATGGTTGGAGGATCAATTTACAAAAGAGTTTCTTGATTCCTCAGACAAAGGTCATCTTTTTAGGTTTCCAGATAGATTCAGTGTCCATGACTCTTTCTTGACAGAAAAGAGACAAATTAAGTTAGTGTCAGCTTGTCTAAACCTTCAGTCTCCATCATTCCATTTAGTGGCTATGTGCATGGAAGTTTTAGTTCTCATGATTGCAGCATCGGACTCGATCCCCTTTGCTCGTTTTCGTATGAGACCTCTTCAGCTTTGCATGTTGCACCAATGGTGCAGGGATTATACTCAGATATCACAGTTGATATATTTAAGTCCCAACATTCGACAATCTCTTTCTTGGTGGTTAAACCATCACCTTATTGTCCAAGGGACCTCCTTTGTTCATCCTTCCTGGACTGTGTTTACAACAGATGAAAGTCTTACATGTTGGGGAGCTGTCTAGGGGTCTCTAACAGCACAAGGGATTTGGGAACCTCAGGAGGCGAGGTTACCAATCAATATTTTAGAACTCTGTGCTATTTTCAGAACTCTTTAGACTTGGCCTCTATTGAAGAGAGAACTTTATATTCAATTCCAGACAGACAATATCACTACAGTGGCATATGTCAATCATCAAGGGGGGACTCACAGTCCTTCAGCAATGTATCTCTGATACTTTCTTGGGCGGAATCCAACTCTTGTCAAATTTCTGCAATTCATATCCCAGGAGTAGACAATTGGGAAGCGGATTATCTCAGTCGTCAGACTTTACATCCGGGAGAGTGGTCTCTCCATACAGATGTGTTTTTTCAATTGCTAGAGATGTGGGGTCCCCCAAAAATAGATCTGATGGCCTCACTTCTGAACAAGAAGCTTCCAAGATATCTTTCCAGGTCCAAGGATCCTCAGGTTGAGATGGTAGATGCACTAGCAGTTCCTAGGTTTTACCAACCTGCTTACATTTTTCCACCTCTGGTTCTTCTTGCAAAGGTGATCTCCAAGATCATAATGGAACAATCTTATGTGTTTCTGATAGCTTCAGCTTGGCCTCTCAGGTTTTGGTATGCAGAACTTGTCAAGATGTCCAGTTGCCAACCTTGGCCACTTCCTTTAAGGCCAGACCTTCTGTCTCAAGGGCCATTTTTACACCAGGATCTCAAATCTCTAAATTTCATGGCATGGCAATTGAATACTCGTAAGTCTGTTTCCAGGAAAATTTATCTTTGGGTTTGAAAAACCTATATTTCTTGCTGTTCCTCTCATAATTATACTTGGCATTCTTTCAGAATCCCTAGGATTTTACAGTTTCTTCGAGATGGGTTGGATAAGAGTTTGTCTGCAAATACTTTGAAAGGACAAATTTCTGCTCTTTCTGTCTTATTTCATAGAAAGATTGCTAAACTTCCTGATATTCACTGTTTTGTTATTAAATCTATTTCTCCTCCTTGGAGTCTCAACTTGGTTTTGAAAATGTTGCAGGCTCCTCCTTTTGAGCCTATACATTATTTGGATATTAAATTACTTTCTTGGAAAGTGTTATTTCTTTTGGCTATCTCTTCTGCTAGAAGAGTTTCTGAGTTGTCTGCTCTCTCTTGTGAGTCTCCTTATCTGATTTTCCATCAAGATAATGCTGTTTTGCAGACTTCATTTAAATTTTTGCCTAACGTTGTGAATTCTAACAACATCAATAGGGAAATTGTTGTTCCTTCTTTGTGTCCTAATCCTAAGAATTCTCTTGAAATGTCTTTACATTCTTTGGATGTGGTAAGAGCTTTGAAATATTATGTTGAGGCTACTAAAGATTTCAGAAAGACTTCTAGTCTATTTGTTATTTTTTCTAGCTCTAGGAAAGGTCAGAAAGCCTCTGCCTTTTCTTTGGCATCTTGGTTGAAACTTTTGAATCACAAAGCTTATTTGGAGGCGGGGCAGTCTCCTCCTCAGAGAATTATAGCTCAGTCTACTAAATCAGTTTGGTAGATAGGTTCTTCAGGCAGTTGTCTCAGTTTGAGTCTGTCTTTGATTTGAGTTTTTCTCACATTTTTAAGAAAACGTAATTATTTTTTTGGATTTTATTTCTCAGCGGAATTAGCTGTTTTTATTTTATCCCTCCCTCTCTAGTGACTCGTGGACTTCCACGTCTTGGGTATTATATTCCATACGTCATTAGCTCATGGACTCTTGCCACTTACATGAAAGAAAACATAATTTATGTAAGAACTTACCTGATAAATTCAATTCTTTCATAGTGGCAAGAGTCCATGAGACCCAACCTTTTTAGTGGTTATGATTTTTTTGTATAAAGCACATTATTTTTTCCAGTTCCTCTTTTTCTGTGCTTTTTACTTCTTTTTTTTACACCTCACTTCTTGGCTAGGTGAGGTGGGAGGTGTATTTATAGGCATTTTGAGGTTTGGAAAACTTTGCCCCCTCCAGGTAGGAATGTATATCCCATACGTCACTAGCTCATGGACTCTTGCCACTATGAAATAAATGAATTTATCAGGTAAGTTCTTACATAAATCATGTTTTGTTTTTTTTTTACTTTTTAAAGCTTATTTTATTTCATAGGATAAGTAAAAAAATAAAAAACAGTTTGCTGTGTTATAAAACTGTAATCATCTTAGAAAATATTTCTCAGTATGTTTATCTGGTCTCTAATTCCCCTAGCTAATCAAACACCTGATGTAAATGAGCTCCTTCACTAACCTGAGTAATCATTGTGCCACAGGTTTCTGGGACATTTAATCTGTAGCATTAGCACTGTTTACATATACCAAAGCGTTCTAATATTATTGTTTAAACAATATATGCCCTAAAATTGATACCGTATGAAAATAATACAGATTCCAATAATTATATGACATATATCTATAGGATATGTATCTCAATTGTTGACAAATATTAGTCAAACATTATATACATTTTTGAAGAAGAAAAAAAATAGTCCGAAGGCAAATGGCAAACACTTCACATGATACAGCTTTTTTCTTCAGTCAGCCTCACCAAAGTTAGATGTTCACTAAACATAAAGAAAAAGAAAAGGTGCTTCCTTGTGTGTATCAATCTAATTGATTATATGCAAATAGATATTTTTCAGGATTATGGGTACTCACAAAAGTAGCAGCACTCCTATATGCTGTTTGGAGACTGCTGAGGTATCGCAGTGCCTCAGCTCATTGACCCCATGCTTGCGGGAAACCTCCCACTATCTCCCTTGCATTTGGGGTTGAGACAGTTACTCCTCATATGAACAGGCAGGATTTCAGATGGATATACAAGTACTTAAAGTGGAAGTATGCTTCAACTTTAAAATGTATTTAGTACAATAAAACTTACACTAAAAGTTGCACAACACGCTATGCATTTCTCAGCCCTACGGCCATTTCTTCAAACATCTTTGTATGCAATATGCAATAAATTACAGGAGGAAAGGCAAAATCAAAATGTATATTGTATTTTTATACTTTGCTTAGTTCAAAATTTTATGGTGAATTACATTAATATGAATCCTGAAAAAATACTGGATGAACAGTGTGTGACCCTGGGAGGTAGTATATGTGTGTGTGTGTGTGTGTGGTGAGGGGATTGATTCAACCTCAGATTTTATCTTTTGCTTTCAAGCAACATGTCTACATTGGATCAATCTATTCTTCTACACTTTATACGTTTCTTATGGAGTATAATCTAATGTGAGACGTGCATAACACTAGAGAACATTTGTCACATGCCCTCAACATAACTTAGATCAGACCCCAAGAACCATTAATCCCTCTATAAGCCCCTTTATCCATTATAAAATATTAGACCAGACAGTCCTTACAACCCCTGTATTAGTCACATACCAACATTAAATCTAATATTAAACTTCTGGTCCTGCATCCCATCTGTCAACCACATACTGAAATTTTGCATACATCAGCCTTTATGACCATATAGCCCTTGTATCAGCCACATGCCCATATTAACTATTAGTTCAGACTGCATGTCCACATTAGACTTTTGATTGGCTTCCTATTCTGTAGTAACATTCCTGCATCAGATTTCAAATCAGACCCCTGGGCCCACCTCATATAAGAGCCTTATGTTCTACAGCCAATATACCTAAATCAGTCCTCAGATGAGAACAACATGAAGGACTGAATGCTGCTTTAAGATGTAGGCTGCAAAAATGGTGATCTCTGGTCCTACCAGGGAATGCAGTGACAGTTGGTCGGCTTCTCTTTTTACTAAACATAAAATCTTCTCTAGCATTTTATTGATCAACATTCCCTTGTATTCCTGGGCTATCAGGCATAATGGAGGTATTATTGGAGCAAAAAATATTGTTGTTGTGCCCCTATCTCACATCTAGGAGTACCTAGAAGTTACAGGACATCCCTTTTGGAAAATATCTAATTTTTCAATAATATTTTTAAAAAGATCACCTACCTAAAGTATTTACTTCATGAGGGGTATAGACTTTAAGGCACAATTTTCTAAAGCTCTCTGGTATGCCAAAATTATTTAAAAATGTAGTCAGTACTGCAGGATACCTCAAAGAAATTTATAAAGGCACATTTTAGCTTGAGATTTGTTTATCTTGATTAGCCGGGTTGTGGGTTTTCTGAGCACTCCTAACAAACCTAGATTAACAGCAAAATGAGATAAAGGGGCCGTTTCATCTAGCTCCGTATAGAGCTTTATGCAGCTGTTTCCACGCAAGCCTTGAGGCTTGCCGGAAACAGGAGTTAAGAAGCAGCAGTCTTAAAGGGACATTATACTCATATACTAAATTACTTGAAACTGATGGAGTATAACTTTAAACAGCTGACAGGAAAATATCACCTGAGAATCTCTATGTAAAAAAGTAAGATATTTTACCTCACAATTTCCTCAGCTCACCAGAGTAAGTCCTGTGTAAAAAAAATAATAATGAAGAAATGAACTGCAGTAACAGCAATAACACTGCTTAGGTCATGAACTCTTTTACTGTGATCTCATGAGATTTGACTTAACTCTCATGAGATTTCATAGTAAACTTCCTTAAACTGAATAGAGACATAACATGTGCATGAGGCTCACTCCCTTGCCTGTCCCGGGACAGACTTACTGATTTGCTGCTTAAAGTCCTTTGCAATGGGATTTGAATACTTAGGACAATTTGAGGTAAAATATTTTTTTATTTTTTTTACATAGAGATGTTCAGGTGATATTTTCCAGTCAGCTTTTTACAGCTATGCTGCATCACTTTCAAGTGTTTCAATATTTGAGTAGCATGGCCCTTTAAGACTGCTGCTCCTTAACTCGTCTACCACCACTGAGGCAGTGGACAGCAATCCACCCAATCCTACACGATTGGGTTGATTGACAACCCCTGCTAGCTGCTGATTGGCCGCAAATCTGTATGGGGCGACATTGCATAAGCTGTTCATCAGAACTGCTTGTACAATGATAAATGCTGACAGCGTATGCTGTTGGCATTTATTGATGTCCGCTCGCACTTTCATAAATCGGCCCCATAATGTTCTCTTCCACAGGAGAAAGGTCTTCTAATTCATCAAAATAGTAGACTGATCAGGTTTCCAAGCATATATACTTGCAATCTCATCTACACCAACTAAAGATCCTCCCTTTTAAAACATGAGATTAATTTGTCATATGATTAATTCTGTTCCTCTAGCTGTCAGTTGTTTTCAATAGCAATGGTGGATACCTTACACAATCTATGTTGTGTTGAAAGGACAAAAAGGAAAAAAAATGTGATTACTATGTTTACCCCCTACCATGAAATAAAACATAAATATAACTACCATTAAATATAACATACTACTAAAAATTATGAGAAGTCTGAAAAGTAACACAGAAAATCACTCATACCCCAAATAAAATGCAACACCAATAGCCCCTGAAAAAAAAACAGGGGAAGTAAAAGAAACTGTGTCTTACTTCTTCAGATTCCTGGACTGTAGATGTGGGGGGTGTCACGATATTAAGGTAAATAAAAGAAACAGACATGTTTTAGCCCTCGGTTCTTGCCCTATGTAACTGGAGACTTTAAATCACATATGCACCAAACATGGAATGTAGCCTAATGAGATGTAGCTTAGCCTCTCTCAATATCTCCTGCTGACACCTATCAAGCCGTCATGTATGGGGAGTGTCTCAAATTCATTGGGGCAAGATAATGAGGAAAGATTATTATACTTTGCTTAGTGATAGGCTATGTCAGATCACTATGTAGTGACACTCATCGCAATGACTACTTAACAATTAATTGAATGGTGATAGGTAAAGTATGGCTTGTTAAATTGGAATTGCATCCCACTGTTTAATAGTATTGTCACTTAGCAACTTAGTATATGTATTGCACAAGTTACCATTAAAAAAATTCTGTTCAGATATAATAAATAATATTTTATTTATATTTCCATACAAACTCATGCAATTATTAATCATATTCAGAAAATCACAATATAACAACCAACATTACAAAATGTGTAGGAATAGTTGGATTTAGATCAAGTTCTTGCTACTTAAATAGTCAAGTTCATGACACTCATATCATAGAATTAATCCTTTAGTAATTGTGATATATAATCATGTCTTTATTTAATGGTAAATATATAATCTATAATATTTCATTCCCTTTATATAGAAATTATTTTTTCCAAACATATGTGCATTACATTAAAGCTACTGATAAGAATTTAGGTAACTTAAGATGACAAAGAGAGTGCTAAACTCAATATTACTAGTAAAAGAAGACCCAGTTCATCTGATTATATTTAAATATTGTGCTCATTCATCCCAAATGGAATAACTGAATTCAGAAAGAATATGTATTTAATTCAGAAAGAATATGTATTTAGCTTCTTTTTTGTAGCAGAATATGTTCATAGCTGCCACCTCTGATTCCCAATGTAACCTTTTCCAAGCCCCAAGCTGTATTCCTAAACATCAAAACTATGATAAATGATTTCTCCATTTGAAAGAAGGTAGTCCAACCATTCCAATTGGGTGATTAATGCCCCTATAGCTATCATGTGACCATATAGAATAAATTACATGTTTTATGGCTTGTTTGTTTCTTTATGTGTTTGTTTGTTTGTTTTCAGTAAGTTTGGTCATGGAAAAGAAAATCCACAGATTGCCAAAATAAGCAAGATTACAGTGGATGAACAGTTAAAGTTATGTTGTACTGTACAATTTACTCACATTTAAAGTGTTCCTAATGATCTATTGTACCTGCTGAAGTTCATTAAATGGATTGTAAACAGTTTCTTGATCATTATATTATCATTTGACAAAGCTATATATAAAATTTCAATACTTCTGAATTAGCTTTAGAAAAGATATACAAACAAGCGACATCAGCAAAAATCAACCCCCAGTGCGGATCGTGAGAGAGAACAACCTATTTGAAAGTATATTCCTGCTTCATATTTGACAATAATGAACTCTTATCAGCAGCGTGCCTGAGTACAATGCTAATAATAGACTGTGAGCCATAAACTAAAAGCAGACCTGAATTTATCAGTTTATTAAAAAATTGCTTAGTAGCTGCTCCAATTACTTTTCAGTGCATGCACAAATGACTGTAGTGACAGCATGATAATTATGTGCTTTTGCTAATCTGTCATGGCCATATATTCCTCTACACACGCTTTGAGCTGGTATACTCTATCCTACCAGAGACTATCTATAACTAAGCATATAAGCCTATGAGTAGGGATGGACAAATGTTTCTAAAAATTCAAAATTTAAAACAAATTTTGATACATTCGTTTGTTCGAATCGAATTTCGAATGTTTATATAACTATCTAACATTCTATTTTCGAATTTTCGTCTTCAAATTTTTCAATAAAATTTGAAAATATTCGTTCGAATAATAGAATGTTTAGCTATGTATGCATTCAATTTCGAAATGTAATATTCAAATTCGAATGTGACATTCGAATTCGAATGTGACATTCAAATTTGAAATAGTATTTCTAGTCTAATACTGTGTTTTATAAATGTAATATTCTAATCCGAATGTGACATTCGATTCGAATGTGATATTCGATTCAAATGTGATATTCGATTCGAATGTGACATTCGAAATAGTGTTTCTAGTCTACAATTGTGTTTTATAAATGTAATATTCAAATTCGAATTGCTACAATAACATTCGTTCTAACATTCGAATTCGGATATAAACACATTCGCCCATCCCTACCTATGAGCCTAGCTGCTTTGTAGATCCCCTTCATGAGAGCTGATTTACAACAGTGAAACTCTTGGCAGGGCCCTCTTTCCCTTTTTCTCCCATAACTGTCACCTTGCACATTAGACCCATGTATTTAGCACTGTGGAATCTGTTGGTGCTCTACAAATAACTGATAATAATAATAAGTAATTTCTATACAATCTCTAACCACAAGTTTCCAATACATTAACTGCTGCCAAACCCAAACAAGCCACTGCAATTACCACCTGCTGTCAGACAGAGCAGGAGCGAGCTGCACTTAGTCTTATGGCGCGGCCGGGCCGGGCTGTGACTATACAGCTGGCCCGATGCGCTGTGTGAATATAACAGACCCGCTCAGCAGAGCACAGAGATCGGGTCTGTAAAACAGCGTTTTTTTAAAAAAATTAAAAGGGTACATTAGGTTTTATAAAGTTTGGCTAATATAATGTTATATAATTCTGCACTATGTGCAGAATTATATAATATTATTTTTAAGGTTTACTGTCCCTTTAAGTATAGGCAATTTAAAAAAATAAACAAATAAATAAATAAAAGAACACACGTCTTTAAGCACAACATATAAATACCCCTCTTACAGGCCTAAAGACCTCTTGTTTTTAAAGCCCCTAAGCCCCTCTTAAAAATAAAGCCCCTTTATACATTGTATGAGTCCGATGATCACTGTGTTAATAAATGTGCATTTATTTGCAAATAGGATCATGGGAGCCCCTATGTGCTTATCAAAATTACGTAACTATACTAAAAGCCCCAAATATACTTTATATACTATATATATATAGATAACCTCATCTTTTTACTATAATGTTTAGGGAAAACACAGACACTATTATTTATGACATTGCTTTTTAAAATCTTTATTAAAAAAATATATTTTTTCACACTTTTTGTTGCAGGTTTCTTACACGTCATGATATGTAAATAAAAAATTTATAGTTTGAATCTGCTGGGTCTCCTAAAAAAAAAAAAAAAGAAGAAGAAATTTATGTGTGGGTTTCTCACTGAAAAATGAACAACAGTAGGGCTTAAATAACATCATCTAAAAACTGCAAAACAGACCAGCACAGGGGTGTAAATGGCTTAGCAGTTAAAGGGTTAAATGTATTTTACATTTTGAAATACTAATTGTAAAGGGGGTTTAAAACACCTAGAAGAAGATGTCAGCATTTGTCTTCTTTAACAGCCACATATAAATAGCCTAAAGTCAGTAATGAGCTCAAACCTATATATATTATTGTTTTTCAGGTCTCATTGGGCCCAGGGCCGGTGCTAGGATTTTTGGCCACACAGGCGAATATACATTTTGCCCCCCCCCCATTACATACCACTCCATTCCTAGTATTTGACAAACTGTTACCGAGATGTGCTAACAAAACCTACATAGCTACTTTATCTATAATTATTGAGAAAATAATTCCCCATTTGGATGTTTGCGTGTGTGTGCCAGTGTGTTAATAGTATAGTGTATATGTGTGTGTGTGCATGACTGTATTATGTGTGTGGGTATGTGCATATGTCTGCCATTAGTAGCCCCTCCCCCCCTTTTGACTTTTACAGTTATTGGCCAAGTGACTAAAATGCGTACCATCTTTCTTCTTGTGTGTAGTCAAATTGTTGTTGTAAAGGTAGTAACACACATACATAAACACAGAAACAAATCACAAGCACAGAAGCACACACACAGATAAACACCTGGAGCTATTGAAGCTCACAAAAAAATAGAAGTTAAATGCACACCAACCTGTGTAGTTAGAGTACCTGATGAAGGGCAGTTTCCAAGGGTGAGCCAAGGGTATTTTCTGCTGATCCCACTACCCACCCAATAGAGGCTGTTTGTGCTGCTGTGAGCTGCAGGGTGGGATGATGTGAACAGTTTCACACAGAAATACTATCACACAGAAACATGCACTTACACACACATATAGCTACACTTACAGACACACAGGGGAAGTAGAAAATGTTTGTTTTTATATTACTTTAACATAGTGGAGTGTCAGCTGTTAATAGATTTAATTCTGTATTCACACAAGTACACAAAGCACTTTACCTCTTATTTACCCATTAGAGAATCTTAAAACCATTTTAACTATCATATAGCTTTTGTTTTTTACATTAAATGCATGGATTTAAAGGATGTAGGGATTTTTTTGTGTGGCTACTATTTGTCCATGTTCCCATATAAAACCAGGATCAATATATTGATACTACAACTTTACACTAATCTAACAATATAAAATAAAATAAAAATGCTATACAGGTAGGTTAACCCTTCTGTACACACATAATGGAATCATAGTTATATCTCAAGCTAATCTACACTAGATACTAATGCATCATTGAGCCCTCACCCAGTGAAAGAGGGACATTGAAGCCTGTGGCACATTTTACAAACAAAATAATGTTAATACATCAGTACCAAAAATAAATTAAAAAGCAATTTTTACTGCACATTTTTGTAAACATTTTTTAACAAAAGCTTATCTGATCATATCAAGAAAAAACACTTATGTGTGGTGTACTTTACTCTAACACATACCTTTCTACCAGAAATAAAAAATCGGCACAAGAAGAGTCTATTATAAATGAGGACAAATATAACCCTCTAGATACCATATTATATATAAAAATGGCAAGATACTGAGCTTTCAACATACTTTCTTGTACCAGACAGTTCCACGTCCAAGTAGAACGGTAGTAGAACCCAATATTAACAGCACATGAGCCCAGTATATCCTGCACAGATCACACTCTATGAGCAATGCTGTCTAAGGTATTATAAGTGTAAGGTATTAAATTAGCATTTAAAACAGCCATGCTTATAGAGTGTAACACTGACCTGTGCAAGGGATACTGGGCTTATGTGCTGTTTAGGGTTGAAGACAGCCTTGCTCCTAGAGTGTGATCTTTAATAAGATGCATCATGAACACAGCCCAGGCAAGTGGCCTTTTCCTACCTTTATACTCCACAGGGTATCAGCAGGGCCCGGGCACTAAGGCAGCAGTGTCAGGGAGCAGGCATCCCTTGCTTCTCCAGTTCAGGGTGAGTGCACTGTGACCACGACAACTGTTAATCCTGCTGCTGCATGCCCCATAGGGCCATCTACTTCCCGCGTACTATGTGTGCCGCCCACCTCCCCACCCCCTCACTAGTCACTATACAGCTGCCTCTGTCAGACTATGTCCTGGTCCGTGCAGATGACGTCATCATCAGCCGGGTCTTGGTCTGACTGTCTGTTGCGGCCCTGGCCACTGGTGCCCATCAGGTGTGCTTTATCCCTCACTCAGCCCTTATCGTACCATCACATAAAAAATTATTAAAATGATTGGGCCTGATATTCGAAAGTTCACCAGCATTTAGAGAAATCATGCAAAATCTTTGGGATTTTTTTAGACCTTATAATGTAATTGTCAAGGTAATAGGCAGATCAAGGGTCAAGTTGTCTGTCTGTGAATATAAACGTAAGGTTGTCATGAACCACAACTGCTGAATATAGTTTAACCACTAGTGATAAGTTTTTGCAATGAGATTCCTGGAATAAAACATCAACAACTATTAGGCTGTGTAATAATTCCCAAAACTCAGGTAGCAATTGATAGATGGTTATATATATGAAACAGAGTTATTGCTGCCACATGTAACAAGCACTGAATAATCTGCAGCAACTCTGTTCACATAAGGAACCAAAATTGAAACAAGTGAATTCACTGAGTACTTAACAGACAGGCACTGGATAAAAAGCTACAGAGAGATATTACATAGGATCTGATTAAAAGGTACTTAAGCTGCGAACCTCGGTCGAGCTCGGATGGCGTGTGATGTCACCACGATAGAGGATCCAGAAGTAGAAGCCGACATGGAGCTCCGGTTATTTGCCAGGAAGGAGGCATGAGGTGGCGATCCAAATTAGGCTGCAAGAGGCTGATAGCCTAGTAAGGGAGGCTGGGAGAATTAGCCGTAAGAAGACTGCAATACCAAGCAGGGAACAGAATGAAAGGGAAGTTTTTATAGCAGTCAATGTGAGTGACGTCACTTAAAGGAGAAGTACCCAGTAGCAGTGAAGGAACATGCTATGAGAGGACAGAGAACATGATAGGACTCCCCCCGTCAAGGAGCTGCCCCGCAGCTCAAGGGTGAGGGCAGTCAGGATTTTGCTGATGGAATTGCGAGATGAGTCTAGGAGCAGAGATGTTGACAGCAGGTTCCCATGAGTCATCCTCATGAGGGTATCCTTTCCAATGGATGAGATACTCCAAATTTCCCCTTCTGAGTCTCTAATCGAGAATGGAGTGAACCTCATATTCCTTGTCTGGGTCAATGGAGACTACTGGAGTTGAAGTCGGTGTAGAAGAGGTTCTGACTTCCCGAAAGGTTTTATGAGTGAGACATGGAAAGTCGGGTGAATCCTGAAGGTATCAGGAAGGCGTAAGCGAACATCATTAGCATTTATGATATGGTCAACAGAGTATGGTCCTATGTAAAGAGGGGAGAGTTTCCTCGATGGAGTTTGTAAATGTGAGTTCTTGGTTGAAAGCCAAACTAAATCCCCCACAGAATACCGAGGAGGAGGTCTTCTCCTTTTGTCATAGTAGAACTTGTAAACATTCTTTGCGTGATCAGTGGACTTTTGTATAGAGGAGAAATTGGAAGATATAGTGTTTGATATATCGTTGACAGTAGGACAGGTACTTTGGTAATCCGGTAGGAGATGGAAGCTTGGATGGTACCCATAATTAGAGTAGAAAGAAGTTTGATTAGTGGTGGAATGAACAGTATTGTTGTAGCAAAATTCCGCAAATGGCAGATGTTCTGTCCATGAATGCTGGTTATGGCTACAAAAACTTCGGAAGAATTGTTCCAACCATTGGTTGCATCTTTCCGTCTGCCCGTTAGATTAGGGATGATAAGCGGAGGTTAATTTTTTGTCAATTGAGAGGGCTGTACAAAATTCTGTCCAAAATCTACTTGTGAATTGAGAGCCTCGATCGGACAAGACCGATTTGGGTAAGCCATGGTGAGTGAAGACATGAGATATCAATAACTGAACTGTTTCAGCTGCAGTAGGCAGCTTTTTAAACGGTATGAAATGCACCATCTTACTAAGACGGTCAACTACTATTAATATAGTAGTGTTGTTGGAGGAACATGGGAGGTCAACTATAAAATCAAGGGCAATGTCCATCCATGGTCTAGTTGGAGTTGCGAGTGGCATCAGTAACCCATAGGGTAATTGCTAACTGCTTTTGGATATGCAGTAAGTTTTGCATGTAAGTATATGTTCAGAGATGTCTGCTGACATGTTAGGCCACCAATATGATCTGGTCAGTAGGTCCTGGGTTTTTTGAATACCTTGATGACCAGCCCAGAGGGAGTCATGAATGGAGTGGAGTAGTAAGCTCCTAACTGATGGTGGTACATATAACCTATCTCCGTGGAAGTATAAGCCATTAGGTCTTTGGTGTAATTTGTTTAGTGGAAGAGAGGAATCCAGTTGTTGTTCTTTCTGTATGTAGTCTGAGTTATCAATCGAGAATCCTATAAAATTGTTTCTTGGTATGATAGTTTGCATGCTTGATGGGTTGTTAATCTTCCCTGGAAGACGAGACAGAGCGTCTGCCTTCCCGTTCTTGGATGCGGGTCTGTACATGATCAGGTAGTTGAAGTGAGAAAATAATAAGTCTCACCTGTCTAGCCGCTAAGGTTCTTGTACTTTTGAGGAATTGGAGATTCCTGTGGTCAGTATATATGAGAACCGGTTGTGTTGAACCCTCCAAAAGATGTCTCTAGTGTACAAAGGAGTCCTTGATGGCTAAAAACTCTTTATCCACAATGGGGTAGTTTAGCTTGGGAGGAGTCATAATTTGGGAAAATAACGCAACTGGATGTAGGGGTTCTTGTAAGGTGTCTTGTTGAGATAATACAGCACTGATCGCATAGTCCTAAGCGTCCACTTCTAGTATAAACTGCTTTTCGGAATCAGGGAATCTGAGTATTGGAGCTGATGTGAACCTATCCTTGAAGTAGTCAAAGACAATTTGTTTGTCATTCGTCCATTTAAATGGTACTATGGATTTGGTGAGATTTGTAAGAGGTTTGGCAAGAGCTGCAAAGTTTTTTATGAATTTACGATAAAAGTTGGCGAACCCCAAAAACCTTTGGATATCTTTTTCATTCCTAGGAACCGGCCAATTCTTTATAGCTTGTATCTTTGTTTCCTCCATGTGAACTCCAGAAGGAGTAATTTGGTACCCCAGGAATGTGATGGATTTGGAGTTAAAGATACATTTCTCTGGTTTTGCATACAATGAGTTACTTCTCAACCTGGAGAGTACTTGTCTGACATGCTTAACATGTTCTGTGAAGGTTTTGGAATATATAAGGATGTCGTCCAAGTATATGACTAGGAAAACATTGAGAATATCTTTGAAGATATCATTAATTAGGTGTTGAAAGTTTGCAGGGGCATTACATAGCCCAAAGGGCATGACCGTATACTCATATAACCCATAGCGGGTTTGAAATGCTGTCAACGATTTGTCTCCCCTGCATATACGTATGAAATTATAGGCTCCCCTGAGGTCAAGTTTAGTAAAATAAGTAGCGCCTTCCAATCTCTCAATTAATTCAGGAATCAGGGGTAAAGGGTAACGATTTTTTATTGTTATGCTATTTAACTGCCTATAATCTACGATTGGCCTTAAGCTGCCATCTTTATTCTTGACAAAGAAAATACCCGCTCCTGCAGGTGATGTAGAATGGCGGATGAATCCTTTTTTTAAATTATCATCCAAGTAAGACCTTAAGTGCTGAAGCTCTGGTTTAGATAATGGGAATATGTGGCCACATGGAATATTAGCTCCAGGAAGGAGATCAATGGGGCAATCATATTCCCTGGGGGGGGGGGGGGGGGTATATATTCTCTGACTCCTTCTTACTGAAAACATGTTCTATTTCAGTAGTTTGCAACATGTGTGTAGGGAAACAAGTAGATTTACAGTAGTCAGAGTTGAACTCAACTGATAGGGATGACCATGGAATGTGAGGATTATGAGTGGTCAACCATTTCAACCCTAGGATAAGAGAGTAAATAGGAGATGTTATAACATTAGGTATTCACAATGATGTTTTTCAGTAGATATTAATAAGGGTATAATTTGGTAAATAACTGGACCGGAGGAGATAACATTACCATCAATAACTCTAAGATAAACTGGAGAGTGTTTCTTGGTTAAAGGTATTTTATTTATTTTAGTAAATTCCAAGTCCATGTAGTTGGCTGTAGCCCCAGAATCAATTATAGCGTGGGCCTTGACCCAAAGCTGATCCCACTGCAAAAGAAGTGGAAGATCACAGTATTTTGTATTAACGGGTGGAAGTTCATTAGTCTGATTAAAGAAAAGTGTCCTACCCTTATTCTGACGTTGCAGAATTGGGAACTCCTTGACTGTATGTTCTTCTGAAGCGCAGTACATGCAGAGGTTTTGATTGCATCTGCATAGCTTTTCTTGAGGTGTGAGAGGTCCTCTAAGGAAACCAATTTCCATTGGTTCTATAGGTACATGGGTATGAGGTGATGAGGATGTACTGCTAGTATGACTGTATTTCTTAGGTGTAGTGTCATGATAGGATTTAACTTGTTGTCTTTCCCTAAGGCGCCTATCTAGGGTTATACTGAGGTCAATAAGTTCCTCAAGGGTAGGTGGTATTGCAGTACGAGAGAGTTCATCTTTTATAGGGTCAGACAGACCCAAATGGAACTGATTTCTTAAGAACAAATTGTTCCATTGGGTGTCCTTAGCCCACATCTTAAACTCTGTGATATATTCCTCAACTTGTCTTTTTTTTGTTTTAAGGACCTCATTGCGGTCTCTGCAGTTAGCTGTTTGTGAGGGTCATCATAGAGTTGTGATAGTGCAGCAAAAAAGGAATCTAATGAATTTAGTATAGTATCGTTGTGTTCAAAGTAACTTTATTAGCCCAAGTTCTGTGTTCACCTCTTAGATAAGAGATTGTAGTTAGCACTTTTGCCCTATCTGTAGGGTAGGTATGTGGTTTTAAGGCAAATACGAGTTTACATGCATTCATGAAATCTATAAATTGTTATCTATCCCCATAAAATTTGTCTGGAGGGCTAACCTGGGGTTCAACTGGGTGTACTTTTGTGTCAGCAACCTCTTTTATGTAGGTCTTTAAAGTGTCATTTTCTGCTTTAAGTGTGTTTAAACCATCTGTTATGAGATCTACTCTTTGGTTAAGTGCCTGCATATGTGCGACTATTTCAGCTGGATCCATGGTTTTACAAGGCTTGGTTTTATGTCAAGGTAATAGGCAGATCAAGGTTCAAGTTGTCTGTGAATATAAACGTAAGGTTGTCATGAACCACAATTGCTGAATATAGTTTAACCACTAGTGATAAGTTGTTGCAATGAGATTCCTGGAATAAAACATCAACAACCATTAGGCTGTGTAATAATTCCCAAAAATTAGGTAGCAATTGATAGATGGTTATTTATATGAAACAGAGTTATTGTTGCCACATGTAACAAGTACTGAATAATCTGCAGCAACTCTGTTCACATAAGGAACCAAAATTGAAACAAGTGAATTCACTGAGTACTTAACAGACAGGCACCGGATAAAAAGCTACAGAGAGATATTACATAGGTTCTGATTAAAAGGTAATTATCCTACAAGGAGTTTTTGAGGGTGAGGTTAAGTGCAGATTACCTTGTTCAGTATTTCATAAGTCCGGCTGCAAGTTGCGGTCCTCGGTGGAGCTCGGATGGCGTTTGATGTCACCACGATAGCGGATCCGGAAGTAGAAGCCGACACGGAGCTCTGGTTACTTGCCAGGAAAGAGACGTGAGGTGGCGATCCAAATTAGGCTGCAAGAGGCTGATAGCCTAGCAAGGGAGGCTGGGAACAGGGCCCTTTGCGGGGCATGCCCCAAGAAGTTCAGCTCTTTTGCCTGTAAAAAAAAAACATACAATACCCCCCCCAACATTACAACCCACCACCCACATACCCCTAATCTAACCCAAACCCCCCTTAAATAAACCTAACACTAAGCCCCTGAAGATCATCCTACCTTGTCTTCACCTCACCAGGTATCACCAATCCGTCCTGGCTCCAAAATCTTCATCCAACCCAAGCGGGGGTTGGCGATCCATCATCCGGTGGCTGAAGAGGTCCAGAAGAGGCTACAAAGTCTTCATCCTATCCAGGAAGAAGAGGCGATCCGGACCGGCAACCATCTTGATCCAAGCGGCATCTTCTATCTTCATCCGATGACGACCGGCTCCATCCTGAAGACCTCCACAGCGGACCCATCTTCTTCCGGCGACGTTCCAACTGAAGAATGACGGTTCCTTTAAGGGATGTCATCCAAGATGGCGTCCCTCGAATTCCGATTGGCTGATAGGATTCTATCAGCCAATCGGAATTAAGGTAGGAATATTCTGATTGGCTGATGGAATCAGCCAATCAGAATCAAGTTCAATCCGATTGGCTGATCCAATCAGCCAATCAGATTGAGCTCACATTCTATTGGCTGTTCCGAAGAAGATGGGTCTGCGGTGGAGGTCTTCAGGATGGAGCCGGTCGTCATCAGATGAAGATAGAAGATGCCGCTTGGATCAAGATGGTTGCCGGTCCGGATTGCCTCTTCTTCCCGGATAGGATGAAGACTTTGGAGCCTCTTCTGGACCTCTTCAGCCACCGGATGATGGATCGCCAACCCCCGCTTGGGTTGGATGAAGATTTTGGAGCCAGGACGGATCGGTGATACCTGGTGAGGTGAAGACAAGGTAGGATGATCTTCAGGGGCTTAGTGTTAGGTTTATTTAAGGGGGGTTTGGGTTAGATTAGGGGTATGTGGGTGGTGGGTTGTAATGTTGGGGGGGGGTATTGTATGTTTTTTTTTTTACAGGCAAAAGAGCTGAACTTCTTGGGGCATGCACCGCAAAGGGCCCTGTTCAGGGCTGGTAAGGTAAAAGAGCTTTTAACTTTATTAATTTAGAATAGGGTAGGGCATTTTTTATTTTGGGGGGCTTTGTTGTTTTATTAGGGGGCTTAGAGTAGGTGTAATTAGTTTAAAATTGTTGTAATATTTTTCTTATGTTTGTAAATATTTTTTTATTTTTTGTAACTTAGTTCTTTTTTATTTTTTGTACTTTAGCTAGTTTATTTAATTGTATTTATTTGTAGGAATTGTATTTAATTAATTTATTGATAGTGTAGTGTTAGGTTAATTGTAGGTAATTGTGAGTAGTTTATTTAATTCATTTATTGATAGTGTAGTGTTAGGTTTAATTGTAACTTAGGTTAGTATTTATTTTACAGTTAATTTTGTAATTATTTTAACTATTTTTGCTATTAAATAGTTCTTAACTATTTAATAGCTATTGTACCTGGTTAAAATAAATACAAAGTTACCTGTAAAATAAATATAAATCCTAAAATAGCTATAATATGATTATAATTTATATTGTAGCTATATTAGGATTTATTTTACAGGTAAGTATTTATTTTTAAATAGGAATAATTTATTTAATAAGAGTTTATTAATTTCGTTAGATGTAAATTATATTTAACTTAGGGGGGTGTTAGTGTTAGGGTTAGACTTAACTTTAGGGGTTAATCCATTTATTAGAATAGCGGTGAGCTCCAGTCGGCAGATTAGGGGTTAATAATTGAAGTTAGGTGTCGGCGATGTTAGGGAGGGCAGATTAGGGGTTAATACTATTTATTATAGGGTTAGTGAAGCGGATTAGGGGTTAATAACTTTATTATAGTAGCGGTGCGGTCCGCTCGGCAGATTAGGGGTTAATAAGTGTAGGCAGGTGGAGGCGACGTTGAGGGGGCAGATTAGGGGTTAATAAATATAATATAGGGGTCGGCAGTGTTAGGGGCAGCAGATTAGGGGTACATAAGGATAACGTAGGTGGCGGCGCTTTGCGGTCGACAGATTAGGGGTTAATAAGTGTAGGCAGATGGAGGCGACGTTGAGGGGGGCAGATTAGGGGTTAATATATATAATACAGGGGTCGGCGGTGTTAGGGGGAGCAGATTAGGGGTACATAAGGATAACGTAGGTGGCGGTCGGCAGATTAGGGGTTAAAAAAATTTATTCGAGTGTCGGCGAAGTGGGGTGACCTCGGTTTAGGGGTACATAGGTAGTTTATGGGTGTTAGTGTACTTTAGAGCACAGTAGTTAAGAGCTTTATGAACCGGCGTTAGCCCAGAAAGCTCTTAACTACTGACTTTTTTCCTGCGGCTGGAGTTTTGTCGTTAGATTTCTAACGCTCACTTCAGAAACAACTCTAAATACCGGAGTTAGACAAATCCCATTGAAAAGATAGGATACGCAATTGACGTAAGGGGATCTGCGGTATGGAAAAGTCGCGGCTGAAAAGTGAGCGTTAGACCCTATTTTGAGTGACTCCAAATACCGGCGGTAGCCTAAAACCAGCGTTAGGAGCCTCTAACGCTGGTTTTCACGGCTAACGCCAAACTCCAAATCTAGGCCTAAGGTAGCATTTCACTGAAGTAATTAAGAAAGTGCAACAACAAAAAAATCTGACAGCTTTGTAAACCACCTGATGGTTTTATTATTTGCATAAATTGTAATGGTTACTGGATAACCAAAACTGATTACCACTAATGGAAACTTGTCCTGAAGTGTTAGCCTTAAACAGTGCCTCAGTCAATTGGCTTCTAAAATGTATGTATGTATTTATACAGTCTGAGCATTGACCTGAGCCATAGTGCTTTGTAACAAATAACCTTGTAGAGATTTTCTATCATAGATTAAATAAAATAGAAACTTTAACATTTGTAATTGTACAAGACTGAAAAAGTTAAAAAGATCTATTAGTTTTAGTACTATTGTTATTGATCAGCATGAAAATGTCAGACTCAGCTGGACATGCAGCTCTGAATCTAATTGGCAAATGGACAAGATTGTGAGTCTTTTAAATGAAATGCATTTCCCTTCACCACCCACATTTACTTAACCTAATAATGAAACTATTTTATTGGAAATGAACAGGCGTACAATGGAGCAGTATATTATTCCATGTACATTGCATTTCTACTGCTAATTTGTACAGACACTTTCTTCTAAATTAAGAATGTTATGTGGTTGTTAGCTGCTCAGATGGTCTTCTGTGCAGGTCTCAAACTGAAAAAAGTAAAATATACACATTATCCAGGGCTAGAAAATGTGTAAAATATGCACATTATCCATGGGCATAATGAAAACTTATAGGATCCCAGCGACAAATATACTCTTACAAAGATTTGTAAAGTCAAGATATTTGGTCATATCATTGGCCATACTGCTCCTCTATAAGCTCATATTTGACCAAAAGGACCTTGAAGTCTCTCTGTCAGTCACATATCCAAACCACACAACATATTAGACCTCTGTCCCTACAGACAACCTTTAGCAACATGCATGCATCAGACATTAGATGAAAAGATCAATGTAAATCTCAAAGTAACTACCTTAGTGCAAATATATAACTGCAAGAAAAAATGTTGTAGATGGCAATATCATGTATAGTCTTATTTATATCATATATAATTTACTTAATCTCCCAAATGTATTATTAAACGTAAAGGACCAATGTGTTCAGTTATAAACCAGTAGTGCATTGCTGCTCCTTCAACTAATGATACCAAGAGAATGGAGCACATTTGATAATATAAGTAAACTGGGAAGTTTTTTAAAATTGTATGTTCTACCTAAATCATGAAAGAAAAATGTTGGGGTTTTATGTCCCTTTTACTTATATGGACTGTATTGATTACTGAAATCAAATTGTCAAAATATATTAGAAAATGAATAATAAAGCTGCAATTTGTGAGATAAAAAAACTGGGGAAACAATAACTTAAGTCATTTATTAATATAACACATATTCCTACTTGAAATAAGCAATCCATTAAAACTTGTGAAGCAATGATATAATTTTACCTTATAAAAAATAAGATGAGGCTAAACTGTCCAATAGTTTGGAGTAAACTCATATTTGTATTCCTCTAACATTTTCAAAATATATTAGTTGAAAAAAATTGCAATATGAATTTTATTATATAAATTGCCTTCTTTTCCTGTAATTTAACCATGTGTTTTTTACTTCCCCCAGAAAAACTGTATTATTATATAAATTGCCTTCTTTTCCTGTAATTTAACCATGAGTTTTATACTTCCCCCAGAGTAACTGTATTATATACTGTAAAGGACAGAACTGTGACTTTACAACATTCCACACATTGAATGCTTGATCAGTGTAGTAACTTATTTATCTGTCCCTACTTTGCCATAGCACATGAGATGAGGCTTTTCCTACAGTATGATTTAATAAAAAGTTTGCTTACAGTTTTTGATAGACATGTGCATTCTTTTATTTCTGAATGAATGCAGCATGAAATTTAAAAAAAATGAAGGAATAATGATGAATTTAGCAATATTTATTTGTTTCCTTTAAATAGTTAAAAATACTTACCTAAGCGCACTGGAGGGCCATGGTAACCTGTTCCCCTTCTTCACAGAGCCTCGGCAGGCTAACAAGGCGTTAGTGCAGCGGCTCCCAGGGCATGCACTAGAGAAGAAGTACATGCCATGAAAGCCGCTGCACTAAGGGGCCTATCTATCAAGCTCCGAACGACTCGTGTTCCTTCAGACTCGCCAGAAACACAAGTTATGGAGCAGCAGTCACAAAGACCACTGCTCCATAGGCAGACAGGAATTACGGAGTATGATCTGGTTAATTGACACCCCCTGCTGGTGGCCCGTTGGCCACAAATCTGCAGGGGGCGGCATTTCACCAGCAGCTCTTGTGAGCTGCTGGTGCAATGCTGAATACTGAGAGCATATTCAGCGATGTCTTGCGGACCTAATCCGCACTGTTGGATCAGATCCGCAAGACATTTGATAAATAGGCCCCTAAGCCTTTTGTTAGCAAGTCCAGGGCTCTGTGAAGAAGAGGAACAGGTTAGCGCAGCTCTTCAGCATGCTTAGGTAAGTAGTTTAGTTGCTAAAAGTTAACTTTTTAACCTGTAGCAGTGGAACATGCACATTTGTTTAAAGAAATCAAATGTAAATGCTCCACAAATGGTCGTAATTCATTAAGTTTTAAACAGGATGAAAACTAAACAGCACGGTGCTGAATAAAATACAAAGTATTTTGATTATTCAGAACAAAAGATTTGGTCAAACCCAAAATTTTGCCTGTGCACATGTCTAATTTTTTAATATGTTTTTATAACATTTATTTTGTATGAAGATCTTTTGTGTTTTAGCACTTAATTGTTGATATTTGCTATTCATACAGATCCCACTCCCTTGCCTATTGGTGACAAACATTACTAACAATATTCCTTTAAAAATGTATCTTATTCCGTTAAGACCACTCTTTGTTCTTAAAGGGACTTCATACCCAAATGTTGAAGCACTTGAAAGTGAGCATAGTTGTAAAAAGCTTAAAATATCACCTGAACATCTCTATGTAAAAATGAAAGATATTTTACCCCAACAGTTGCACGGTAGCCATATTCCATAGTAAAGGAATGTTAAACATCCAATCAGGATGCTAGTCCCAGGACTTGCAAAGGAGTGGGCATCTGCAATATGAGGTTTAACAAAGTTTACCATGAAATATCACAAGATTTTATTGAAATCTCATGAGATCACAGTAAAACAACGTGTGACTTCAGCACTGATAAACCTGAATATTTTTTTTTTTTTTTAAATTCGACATGCAGCCGACAGTTGCTGAAGGATAACTGTTCACAGAACATTTCCTATTTTTGAGGTAAAATATGTTGTTGTTTTTTTTACATAGAGATGTTCAGGTAATATTTTCTTGTGAACTTTTTATTGTTATGCTGCATCACTTTCAAATGATTTAGCATATGGGTATTATGTACCTTTAATGTCATTTATTACAAGTATCAAAGACAAGCAGGGAAAATACTCCAAATGCAAACCATTATATGGGGTCTAACTTAATTCATAAGAAAATATTTTGCAGTGCTTTTGAGTGGGTTTCCAAACTGTATACCATTTCATTCTATTTAAAAACTGTTTATTTTGCAATTTTGTAGTGGATTTCTACTGAATTATCAGATTGCACTTAGAGCATTCAGTTGCAGTATTTCAATCCTTTAGGACACACTTTTATAGCAGGTTGTTACATGATTTTCTAATTCAACAGCCTTGTTTCAAATATATATCTTGACTTTTTGCAATGTCATTGCTTTTGTATAAGGTCATGTCAAACACTGATAACTATTTTCTGGCCTAGGGAAAAGGTGAAATAAAGTTCAAGCTAAACTTTTAAACTATGAAACTTATATGCAGCTATTTTTGAATCATCAGAATGCTTGTTTGAAATATGAATTAAGTGCCTGGACATTTAAAAATGTTAATTTTAAAATTACTCATAATTATATTGGGCTAGATTATGAGTGGCATACTAACAAATGCTCACAGTGATAAAGAGTTGGGATGCACACGTCGGAAGTAGTGTGCATATTACAAGTTGAAAGTAAACGCTTTCGCTTGACCGCAAATGTATTTAACATGGGTTGGGATAGCGTGATAGCTCAGGTTAACTGTTATACTTGACTAAAACGTTGCACAAAACACATCAAAAATACATTTAAAAATACAGGTACACTCATATTAAGACTGTCTAATAAAAATATTTTTTTAAAAATGCATAAAAAAGGGCTCAAGTGTTTGTGTGTTTATATATACAGTTGCAAGAAAAAGTATGTGAACTCTTTGGAATGATATGGATTTCTGCACAAATTGGTCATAAAATGTGATCTGATCATCATCTAAGTCACAACAATAGACAATCACAGTCTGCTTAAACTAATAACACACAAAGAATGAAATGTTGCCATGTTTTTATTGAACACACCATGTAAACATTCACAGTGAAGGTGGAAAAAGTATGTGAACCCCTAGACTAATGACATCTCCAAGAGCTAATTGGAGTGAGATGTCAGCCAAATGGAGTCCAATCAATAAGATGAGATTGGAGGTGTTGGTTACAGCTGCCCTGCCCTATAAAAAACACACACCAGTTCTGGGTTTGCTTTTCACAAGAAGCATTGCCTGATGTGAATGATGCCTTGCACAAAAGAGCTCTCAGAAGACCTACGATTAAGAATTGTTGACTTGCATAAAGCTGGAAAGGGCTATAAAAGTATCTCCAAAAGCCTTGCTGTTCATCAGTCCATGGTAAGACAAATTGTCTATAAATGGAGAAAGTTCAGCACTGCTGCTACTCTCCCTAGAAGTGGGCGTTCTTTAAAGATGACTGCAAGAGCACAGCGCAGACTGCTCAATGAGGTGAAGAAGAATCCTAGAGTGTCAGCTAAAGACTTATAAAAGTCACTGGCAAATGCTAACATCCCTGTTAGCGAATCTACAATACGTAAAACACTAAACAAGAATGGATTTCATGGGAGGATACCACAGAGGAAGCCACTGCTGTCCAAACAAAACATTGCTGCACGTTTACAGTTTGTACAAGAGCACCTGGATGTTCCACAGCAGTACTGGCAACATATTCTGTGGACAGATGAAACCAAAGTTGTGTTGTTTGGAAGAAACACACAACACTATGTGTGGTGAAAAAGAGGCACAGCACACCAACATCAAAACCTCATCCCAACTGTGAAGTATGGTGGTGGGGGCATCATGGTTTGGGGCTGCTTTGCTGCATCAGGGCCTGGACGGATTGCTATCATCGAAGGAAAAATGAATTCCCAAGTTTATCAAGACATTTTGCAGGAGAACTTAAGGCCATCTGTCTACCAGCTGAAGCTCAACAGAAGATGGGTGTTCCAACAGGACAATGACCCAAAGCATAGAAGTAAATCAACAACAGAATGGCTTAAACAGAAGAAAATACACCTTCTGAAGTGGCCCAGTCAGAGTCCTGACCTCAACCCGATTGAGATGCTGTGGCATGACCTCAAGAAAGCGATTCACACCAGACATCCCAAGAATATTGCTGAACTGAAACAGTTCTGTAAAGAGGAATGGTCAAGAATTACTCCAGACGTTGTGCACGTCTGATCTGCAACTACAGGAAACGTTTGGTTGAAGTTATTGCTGCCAAAGGAGGTTCAACCAGTTATTATATCCAAGGGTTCACATACTTTTTCCACCTGCACTGTAAATGTTTACATGGTGTGTTCAATAAAAACATGGCAACATTTCATTCTTTGTGTGTTATTAGTTTAAGCAGACTGTGATTGTCTATTGTTGTGACTTAGATGATGATCAGATCATATTTTATGACCAATTTGTGCAGAAATCCATATCATTCCAAAGGGTTCACATACTTTTTCTTGCAACTGTATATATATATATATATATATATATATATATATATATATATATATATATATATATATATATATATACCTGTTAATTTGTGTGTACATATGTATTTACAGGCATATATACATATATAAACCCAAATGCACATGTACACATATGAAGATATATGTGCATTGGAGCCCTTTGCAATCAAGTAGCTGAAAATATGAAAAATCCTTTTTATGCAATATTCATATGTAATAAAGTGTTTAACAATGTATTTAATGCAAATATTTAACATTCCAATGTTTACACATAGTTAAATATAGCTAAGTATTTAAATAAATTAAAAACAGAAAAAAGACGCACAGTGATATGTATGATTGTGAACAGCACTAGAGTTATAGTCTATTTAGTCTCAGTGGCTGCAAAGTTCAAATATAAAGTTTTTGAATGTTCTTATTCTTTTTTTGAATAATTTCTTGGATGGGGTAAGTATATTGTGCTTACCAGAAAGGACCTCAATCCTATGAGGTAAGTGACCAGCAGTAAAGTAAAAATGTTATCTTGGCTCCTTGTAGGACTAGTAGTCTGATGTTTTCCTTTAGTTGCTTGGTCTTGAAATGGAATTCCTGGACTCTCTGTATAAGTAAAGATGATTGCTTGGCTCTCTCTGTGATGGTTTCTGGATGATTCTCCAAGAAAGAACCTTTGTTTGGGCAATGGCAATCCTGGACTCGCTTGTTGTCTTTCTTTTCCTCTGGTGGTGAGATATCCTGTGTCCTCATATACTCATGAGTGAGTAGGAAAAGAAAAAGACAAAAGCATAGTGTAATACTGTATGGTAACAGATAATGTATTATAAACACGTAAAATGTGCTTACATTTATAACCCTCAATCCAATATGAAGTAAGAAAATAGAATATGTAAAAAACACCAAGCTCCACTTGTAATTTCAATTGTGCTTGTCTATATAGGTAGTTAATTCAACTATTCGATGGTTTAGGAAGATTTAACAGGTCCTTAATGTTTGTTAGGTCTAATTAGGTAGACTCACAATTGCTCGTATTGTATGCAAACAAGAAACACTAGGCCACAGGTAACCCTTAGTTACAGATAAAAATGGGGATCAAAGTTCAAAGACCCATTAAAAACATGCAATAAAAAGCTGTATAAGTAAAGTTAAGTAAATATAAAA
This sequence comes from Bombina bombina, assembly GCF_027579735.1. NCBI lineage: Eukaryota > Metazoa > Chordata > Amphibia > Anura > Bombinatoridae > Bombina > Bombina bombina. Next base: position 764,422,186 of record NC_069501.1, read on the forward strand.
AGTGCCGATTGTAACAAAGCCTGTCAGCCCACTTTGTTAAGATATCCTTACGCGTTTTGAAGTACAAACGTTACTTCTTCGTCAGAAGAAAAAACGCGTTAGGATATCTTAACAAAGTGGGCTGACAGGCTTTGTTACAATCGGCACAGTCCAGCATTCAGTTTTAACAGTTACGTAATCAACATGTATCCACCAGTAATATTCTACTTAAAGATCCCTTCATCTGGTTGCTGGGCAAAATACCTATTTTAATACATCTGTTTTCCTATACTTGTTACAGTTTACAAGAATGAGGAACAATTCAACAAGTTAGTTTCCATTTGAACCACCTGTCAGCAAAATAGCAGACACTTTGCTTGACCTAGCCTAGTCTTCTGTGCACTGGCCTAGTGCACAGGAAACCATTCATGTGACTTCTCTAATTTTGGGCAGGTAGAGAAATACCGGAATTAACTGTTTGTTATCCTACAGATAGTTGCCTGACCCAGTGTTACATTCAGAGAGGTAACATACTCATATGACAGGAGTTTTCAAACAAGATAGAAGACAAGATAATTAGACACAAATAAAGAATAAGCAAAAATATCCACTGTGGCCTATCTGACTGAAAAAGCCCCATTAAAAATAACCAGCTACCTCCATTATTTTACAGTCACTCCTCTGATACCTATGTGAGCTTACACAAAAGTATCACAGATTAGTAACTTGTATGACAGTTAAGCGACTGAATTCCAACAGTTTTTCTGTACGTCCACAGCTCATATCCTCATAGCTGATAGACTGTGTGCCAAGGGCAACATACAGGGTGGTGTAGGTGGTGTCTGGAGGGCCTGTGTCTTCTTGTAGGATCCTTGCCTGATTGAGGGTAGTCAAGGCACACAGCTGTGCCAGTTCTGCAGCAACAACTTGAAACACAACACTACCAGAAAAAGAAACACAATAAGTATGACACACAATATTAGGCCATGCAAAATCTTGGTACCAAGTTCACCCAACCATTCTCCCATCCCAAAAGACCAGTCAAACCCTTGAGGTACTTCTCTCAGCCTCTGTTGTACCTCTCTTATGTTGTCAATATGTTCAGCTATGAGTGCAGAATTATTAGCAATGAAAACACAGCAAGACTCCTGCGCAAGTGCACAATGCACAAACTCCTCCCTTCAGCAGCTAATATGTAGTCTAAAGCCATCCTATTTTGTAATGAAACCATCCTGATTTGTACCTGTTCCTGGGAGAGCAGGTGTATGGCAGTTGTTGTCTTATTGAGTACTTTGTCCAACATATCTACCAACAAGTCAAGCTTATACATCAGAAGTACAGCCCCATATGCAGGGAGAAATCCTGCTACCACCTACTGACTTTTAGAGGATTTTACAGTTAGATGATTACCAGCATAGTAGTATACTTCATGAGTGCATCCCCTATACCTCTACAGGAACGAATGCAACTTTCAAGCAACTGTTGGGAGGGATAGAAGCCTGGGACGATATTCCCTAGGTAACAAGAACCTTGTCACATAATGGGCAACCACTTATATCCCCACTGACCTCATATCCAATATGTACCCCTAGAAGTTAATAATGGTATAGTTTCACTGCTGTGATACGACCGGAGTCCATAGAACCAATTTTTAAATAGTGGTAGCAAAGCAGTAAAATTATGCACAGAGCGGTGTCCCCCACAGTTATTAGAATAACTACCATCTCGTTGGAGGCAGGACCAGAAAATAGAGGCATAGTCAGATGCAGTAGTGATAAATATGGAGTACCCTGAACAGTCAGAATATCCCACATGCATTCCCTCTGTGGTTATGGTTACTCCGTACACACACCAGTCCTTGGTTAGGGGCATTAACTATGTGAACTCTAACAGTCTGGTTATATTGGAGTCTGCCGGTCATTTTGTGCATGTCTATCTTATGCAGATCAGTGTTATAAGGCATGTCTATCTGAAATGGGACACCTATGTATGGCGTACCATGGCCTGCCGACCTTGGCACAAAACCACAAATCCAGCACAAATCAGTTTGATTTAAGGCGTTGTACATAGTATAGGTGGCAAGGATGTAGAAGTTGTCTTTAGCCCATGGGGTGCTATTCACCTGTGCAGTAAGAAATAAAAGAGTTATAACAGATAACATTATAGCAATTGAGTGATCACTCTAACAATACAAATGCTTAATTAAATTTGCAGCGTAATAGCAACTTGGCTGCCACAATGCTCTGCACAATTACACAAGAGATAAGAGTAGTAAATAGCATCAAATGTATGATTACTGTGTACCGGATGATGATCAGTCCACCAGTTACTCATTACTCAAATAGCAAGGAATAAGGAATGATACTCCCCTACACACTTAGTCTTTGTTCTTTGGCCATTCAACAAAAGGGTCAGTCTCAGGCGGTGCAAGCTTGCAATGGGAGACGTGGATCCAGGACTTAATTTCAGCAATCTTTACAGCAGTGTTAGTGGTGAGCAGTACTTGGAAGGGCCCTTTCCATCTTGGCTCTAGAGCAGTTTTTCCTGAGAAACTCTTGACAATAACCAGGTCACCAGGAGCGATGGCATGCACTGGCACGTTGTGACTCTGGGGCTGCGTAGCCTTTACCTGCAGGTGAAGAGACTTAAGTATTGATGTTAGTTGCATGCAATAATTCTTTTTGACGTCATCACAAATTCCATGGTCCCTACAGCCTATTTGTTTCTGACCTATTGTAAGCCCATATTCATTGGCCTACCCATGAGAATTTCATGTAGGGACAATTTGTGTTTACGACTTGGGGTAGCTTGCATAGACATTAAGGCCAGAGGCAAAGCATCTGGCCACTTGAGATTTGTTTCCCCACACATTTTTGCCAATTTGTTTTTCAACACACCATTAGCCCTCTCTACAGCTCCTACGCTTTCGGGATGATGGGAGCAATGCAAATGATATGGAATGTGCAGCACTTTTGCTACATCCTGTACTACCTGTCCTGTGAAGTGAGTACCTTGATCTGAGTATATGTGCTGTGGTAACCCATACCTAGAAATGAACTCCTACAGCAGCCTTTTTGCAACTGTTTTGTCATCTGCAGATGCACGAGGAAAGGCTTCCACTCACCCTGAGAATGTGTCTAGAATGACTAGAATGTTTTTGTATTGTGTGACCCTTGGCAATTCCACAAAATCCATTTGCAGGTTCACAAAAGGTCCACATGGACATGGTGGGTGATTCCTAGCTACAGGCTTAATGGGTTTCCCTACATTATGCTGGAGACAGATCGTGCAAGCAGAGCACACAGCTTCAACTACATGTCTGGCTCCTAGTGCCCACCATTGTGATGTGATTATCTCATGCATACTGTACCTGTTTACATGGGAGATTCCATGAGTAAGCCTCACTATGTATGGCATCAAAGATGCTGTGAGAGCAGGCAAATTGTTGCGGCCATACCACCTACCCTTCTCTTGTGTAGCATACCCTCATAGAAAGTCTCCAAACATATTAGTGGACTTTCCTAGGGGTTTGCATCAGATAGGGCCACATATTACCCTGGGCCGTGTACAGCAGCTCGCTTTGCAGCTATGTCTGCTTGTGCATTTCCTTTTATAATGTTGTCTGTTTCTTTTTTGTGTTACCATGAAAAAGAAGAAAGAAACAGAAGCGCACCAGGGCACGATTCAAGTGAAGATTTTATTATATTAAAACACACACGCAACTTATAATGTTGCACTTACAAGATTTAAAAATAATATGAGCCTGTATTCTTTGTGTGCGCTGGAGCAGAGATGACAAACCATTCCTGTCAGCCGTTCTAGGTAAGTACAAGTAATTTTGTCCACAGCACTATAATATCAATTATTTTTATTTTCTGTTAAACATACAGATATAAAATGTGACGTTTCGAGTGTTGCCACTCTTACTCATGCTAATACATTGTATCATTTGAAACAAATTTAAAGCCCTCAGTTTCGCGCCAACCACTACATTCAGTGGCTCTGCTGCCATCTACTGACCAACCAAAATATAACAGTTTAAAAACATTACTTTGTTATACAAACTAAGTATTAGTATCTGTACAGATACTAATACTTAGTTTGTATAACAAAGTAATGTTTTTAAACTGTTATATTTTGGTTGGTCAGTAGATGGCAGCAGAGCCACTGAATGTAGTGGTTGGCGCGAAACTGAGGGCTTTAAATTTGTTTCAAATGATACAATGTATTAGCATGAGTAAGAGTGGCAACACTCGAAACGTCGCATTTTATATCTGTATGTTTAACAGAAAATAAAAATAATTGATATTATAGTGCTGTGGACAAAATTACTTGTATCATAGATGTTAGGGGACCCTGGCAGAGCCCCTGTCTTCACGAGCACTATTCTCCGGTTTGCTGCTGTACTACACTGCTTGTATTGAACTAGGTAAGTACAAGGCGTCCGGACTGCCCTTACGTACTACCGCGATGACTGTCCACACACAAGAAAAGACCAGGAGCAATGTCCTAGAATCCTCGACGCGTTTCCCCCGAACTTCGGTCGGGCTTTATCAAGAGGTGAAAGAGTACTATTCAGAATTGGCGCTTTTCTGCTTTTTAACTGTCCATATTTGTTAGGCACACCCCTTTTCCGGGGCCTGCTGCGGGTGTGTCGTATCCTACCCATTTGATTGGTGGAAAGTCTGTAACAGAAAAAGAGAAAGCAGTGGTAAATGTTTCTTCTGCAAGGATATTATATTACAAATATATACAATTTTATCAGTCTTTAGATAAAACATTAAAACCATAATTTAGTGAAATTGTGTTTCCTAAAACTAGAAAGAAAAGTATACGAAAACTAACTTATATAACTCACATTGACATAGTTAGACTGCAATAGCGGTATATTCGAAAACGAGGAACATAATAAAAATCTATTATAAATATTTATAAAAACCGAATACAAAAAAGTGCAATATAATAAAATTGATACAGTCGTTAGATAAATTATTTGAAGATATTAAAAACCACATGTTGATTGAAAATTTCATACAAATAAATATAATTATAAAACATTAAAGTGGAATGCCCTGAATTTGATAAGATCTCCATACAAGGCCATAAACCTAACAACAGATTATTAAAATGATACTGGATAAAATTTATAAATAGTTCATTAATATTAATATTATATTATGTTATATCTATATAAAGATTACATATATGCAGCTACATCTATGTCGATATTCAACCCTAATGGTTGTAGTGTTTTCAACTTGTAAATCCATTTAGTTTCCAACCTTCTTAGATCTAGTAACCTATTGGGTTTATTTGGTGGAACCCAATCTATCACCTGTACTTTTAGAGATTTTGGATTACTACCATGATGTTCAAGGAAATGTTTGGGTACACTATGTGTCAGCAATTTCTCTTTAATATTATATACGTGCTCATTAATTCTTCGTTTGATTTTGCTTTTGGTGCGACCTACATAAAGCAGGCCACACCCACAATGTATTAGATAAACTACATAGGTACAGTCACAATTCTTCCTACCTATAATGTTAAAGGTTTCTGTCAATTCTGAATTAGAAAAAGTGGGAGATTTATCTACGTGTGCACACATATTACACCTTGCTTTACCGCATTTAAACGTACCTTGCCAGGTAGTCAACCAATTCTCAGTGGTAGAGATGTTGACTCCTTTCTGTTGTTTAATCTCTCTTAGCTTACTGGGCGCTAATATGTTCTTAAGACTTTTTCCTTTCTTGTATGTGAACACTGGTTTCTCATTTATTCTTGTTCTTAAACAGGGATCAGTTACTAGGAGGGGCCAGTGTTTCTGTATTATTTTTTCTAATTTTTTAGATCCCTCATTGTAGGTGGTAATGAAACGAATGGGTTTAGTGTTTGCTGAAAGGGTTGTCATTAACTCATTGTGTATTTTAGTACCGATGGCTTGATCATTATATCTTTCTTCTTTATTAAAAAACGAACTTCTTTCTTTTGCAAGAGCTTTATCTTTAGCTTGATTAATAACTTCCTCGCTATACCCTTTCTCTATAAATTTATTTGTCAAAATTTCCGCTTCTGCTGTAAAATCCTCCAAATATGTACAGTTTCTTCTCAAACGTAAAAACTGGCTATAAGGAACATTTTGGATCAAGTTGCAATGTTCTCCAAACTAGTACTTAGGGATATTGAGGATACTTTTAGTGCAAATGATAACTGCCTCAATAAATATAATGATAATCTAACTACCCTGGAAAGGAAGTCCTTGCAGAAATTAAATAATAATAAAGATATAGTCATTCGTTCTGCGGACAAAGGTGGAGGTATAGTTATACAACGTAGAGAAGACTATATAAAAGAAGCGAATAATATTTTAAATGATTTTAATACTTATAAATTGTTAACATGGGACCCAACTCAAAATTATATTAAAGAGCTAAATAAGATTTTGAACAAAGCAAAGGAAGAGGGTATTCTGAATAATGATGAATTTAAATTTTTAACCAGTCAACAACCGAATATTTCTATATTTTATCACCTCCCAAAAGTGCACAAGGACCCTATTAATCCTCCTGGGAGGCCCATAATTTCAGGTCTGGGTTCTATCAGTGAGAATCTTTCGAAATATGTTGACTATTATCTCCAACCCCTGGTTAAAAATACCAGAGCATATTTTAAGGACACTACAGCTGTAATTAAGGAATATGAAGGCCTAAAATGGGAAGAGGATATGTGGTGGATAAGTTGTGATGTGTCGTCACTTTACACATGCATTCCCCATAACAAAGGTTTAAGGAAAGTTAAGGAAGAATTAGATAACTGGCAAATTCCATCACATCATATTAATTTTTTGGTAGAGTGTATGAAGTTTATTCTGCAACATAATTATTTTACCTTTGAACATAAATTCTATCTCCAATTACAGGGAACAGCAATGGGGACAACTTTCGCCCCCTCATATGCTAACCTGTATGTTAATGCCTTTGAACATGAATTTATTTGGAATAATAATCCTTTTACTAATAATATAATTAAATATGGGAGATACATAGATGATGTTTTAATTTTATGGAGGGGGGACGAGATTTTAATTGACAGTTTTATAAAGTACATAAACAATAATGATTATAACTTAAATTTTATTAAAGCTCATTCTAACACACAAATTGAATTTTTGGACCTAATTCTATATAAAGATAAGGATAGCAAAATTGCAGTAAAAAATTTTAGGGAATCAACAGATAGGAACAGTTTCATTCAAGCCAAAAGTGCACATAAGAAAAGCTGGATCCAAAATGTTCCTTATAGCCAGTTTTTACGTTTGCAAAGAAACTGTACATATTTGGAGGATTTTACAGCAGAAGCGGAAATTTTGACAAATAAATTTATAGAGAAAGGGTATAGCGAGGAAGTTATTAATCAAGCTAAAGATAAAGCTCTTGCAAAAGAAAGAAGTTCATTTTTTAATAAAGAAGAAAGATATAATGATCAAGCCATCGGTACTAAAATATACAATGAGTTAATGACAACCCTTTCAGCAAACACTAAACCCATTCGTTTCATTTCCACCTACAATGAGGGATCTAAAAAATTAGAAAAAATAATACAGAAACACTGGCCCCTCCTAGTAACTGATCCCTGTTTAAGAACAAGAATAAATGAGAAACCAGTGTTCACATACAAGAAAGGAAAACGTCTTAAGAACATATTAGCGCCCAGTAAGCTAAGAGAGATTAAACAACAGAAAGGAGTCAACATCTCTACCACTGAGAATTGGTTGACTACCTGGCAAGGTACGTTTAAATGCGGTAAAGCAAGGTGTAATATGTGTGCACACGTAGATAAATCTCCCACTTTTTCTAATTCAGAATTGACAGAAACCTTTAACATTATAGGTAGGAAGAATTGTGACTGTACCTATGTAGTTTATCTAATACATTGTGGATGTGGCATTCCACTTTAATGTTTTATAATTATATTTATTTGTATGAAATTTTCAATCAACATGTGGTTTTTAATATCTTAAAATAATTTATCTAACGACTGTATCAATTTTATTATATTGCACTTTTTTGTATTCGGTTTTTATAAATATTTATAATAGATTTTTATTATGTTCCTCGTTTTCGAATATACCGCTATTGCAGTCTAACTATGTCAATGTGAGTTATATGGAAGTTAGTTTTCATATACTTTTCTTTCTAGTTTTAGGAAACACAATTTCACTAAATTATGGTTTTAATGTTTTATCTAAAGACTGATAAAATTGTATATATTTGTAATCTAATATCCTTGCAGAAGAAACATTTACCACTGCTTTCTCTTTTTCTGTTACAGACTTTCCACCAATCAAACGGGTAGGATACGACACACCCGCAGCAGGCCCCGGAAAAGGGGTGTGCCTAACAAATATGGACATTTAAAAAGCAGAAAAGCGCCAATTCTGAATAGTACTCTTTCACCTCTTGATAAAGCCCGACCGAAGTTCGGGGGAAACGCGTCGAGGATTCTAGGACATTGCTCCTGGTCTTTTCTTGTGTGTGGACAGTCATCGCGGTAGTACGTAAGGGCAGTCCGGACGCCTTGTACTTACCTAGAACGGCTGACAGGAACGGTTTGTCATCTCTGCTCCAGCGCACACAAAGAATTTGTATACAGGCTCATATTATTTTTAAATCTTGTAAGTGCAACATTATAAGTTGCGTGTGTGTTTTAATATAATAAAATCTTCACTTGAATCGTGCCCTGGTGCGCTTCTGTTTCTTTCTTCTTTTTCATGGTAACACAACGAGTCAAATAAGGATTCTTTTGACTAATCCGAAGCTGCACCGGGAGGAACCAGCCCCACAAACGGGGATAAGCATATTCCAGCTGACATCAGTGAACTAATCACTCAAGATTCATTTTGGACATTTCCAAAATGTACTGTTGTGAATCTTAAAGGATACTTTGGAATATTGTTAAACAGTGAAGTGTGGTTTTTATTTATTCATATTCATTCATTTTATTCATATTCATTCATTTTATTCTGTATTATTTATCAGGAGTATTATTAGTACTGTGCAACAACTGATCAGTACACATATATTTTCACTGGTTTTATTATGTGTTATAGTTTTTTTTTTTTTTTAATTGAAATTTTATTAGACCTGTGGGTTTTTCTTCATATCACTGTTTAGTGGAAAGTTTATCAGAACCTAAATATTTAAAAACATTTTACTAATTGAGGCATTGACAGCCAAGCGCAATATCATCTTTTTTTGTAGTCCTTTTTTGTGTGCAGCTACCTTTATGACAGCTAAAAAGGATGGCAACAAGAGGGCATGTAATAGATCTTTGACATAAGTGGCATTTTTGATGGGAGTCCCTGCTGCAGTAATAAAGCCTCTTAGTTTCCACAATGCTCCAAAGTCATTCACTACTCCAAAAGCATAGTGCAAGTCTGTTTAGATGTTAGAAGATTTACTTGTTGCTATCTTGCATGCGCGGGTGAGGGCAATTAACTCAGCCACTTAGGCTGATGCAACCTGTATGGGGCCTGATTCTATTAGTTCAGAGTCAGAAAATACTTCATAGCATGCTACCTTTTTCCCTTTCTCTGTGTAATAGCAAGAACCATCTACATACAGTGACAGCTCTGGGTTTTGTCAGGGTGGTTTCCTGTAGGTCAGGTCGCACAGCCTCTATGGCTTCTGTCACTTCTATACAGTCATTATACTCGCCCTTCTCTTGCAAGATTGGCAACAAGGAAGCAGGGTTAAGCACCACTAGGAATAAAGCTTTTACAGCTGCATTCAGGGCTCTTGCACAAACCTGTATAAAGGGGGGTTACTGTTTGGTTTGCGCACTAGGACATTGGAGTATTGCAGGGACTAAAGGTCTCTACTAAGACACCCTGCTTCAGAAGCTGTTGTATTACAGGCTTAATGCCTCCCAGTGCTTCCTTGCTTAGGGGATACTGTAGGATTTTAGGCAATTAAGCATTTTCCTTTAATTCTATTAAATTTTATTAGACCAATGTCATCGCCCTCTTTTGGCCCATAGCAATTCAGGTAACTGTTCAAATTCAATTGGCAGTGGGGATTCAGTGTCTCCCTCCATTTGTTTCTCTAAAATTGCATACACTTTGTTCTGTATCTTATCAGGCACATCTAGAAAGACTCCATCAGGGGTGCAATATGTAGTACATCCCAATTTAAACAATAAGTCTTCCAAAGTAAATTTACAGGGCATGTGGGGCTTAACAAAATGGCATGTTGCTCTGTAATTGTGGGCCTATGGACACATTAAGGGGTTTTGAGATTGGGTGTGGGATGGTAAGCTACCAGAATATTTGAGGACAAAGGGCTCCATGTACTAAGAGGCGGGCGGACAGCTTCTTAACTCGCAAAGCTGTCCTCCCGCCTCCGCTACACACGGGCAGCGGATCTATTGATCAGCTTGCCCATATGTATCATTACACACTCATCGGAGTGTGTAATGCCCGCCCCTTCAATCACGCGACCAATCACGCGACTGAAGGGGTTGTCAATCACCGAGAGCGAGCGTGCTCTCTGTGATTTTGCTTCGCCACCTAAGAGGTGGCGTAGGGTGTAGGAAGCAGCGGTCTAATGACCGCTGCTTCTTACATTGAGGGAAGCAGGCTCGCATATGCGAACCTGCCCCGCAAAGGCTCCGAAGCAGCTTTCGCTGCTTCGTACATGGAGCCCAAAATGTTAGATAGTGTAGATCTAGTGACTCCAGTGTTAATTAAAAATGGATGCTGTTCCCCATTACAGTTACAGTAGACTCTTAACCTTGCTCAACAGGGACAGTCACCAGTGTATTACCATCAGCTAATCAGTCATAGTTTGTGTAAAATTCAGGGTTAAAGGAGTTACCACCTACCCCCTGTCTCTGTCCATCTCTGTCACATCTGTCCCCTCCCTGGTTCCCCTTTCTCTGTTTGGATGACCAGTAGTCTCTAGCAAAATGTCCGAGCTTCCTACAGTTATAACATTTTAACTGTTTATTTGTTTCTCCTCCCCTTGCTTTCCTTCCTGCCTGTTCTGTTGAGAATAGTATACAGTCTTAGCCTCTGCTGCTCTCGCTTGCGCTTTCATTAACCTCTCTCTGTTCTAAGGGTCCGGTACACTTGTCCAGCCCCTGTGCGCACTGTTATAAATGGCAGAGTTGACCATCCTAGCATTGACAGTTGTAATTGTTTAGACACTTCTGGGTCTAAGTCATTTTCAAATGCACTGACTATAAAGGTTTTTGCATTCCTTTACACATCCTCAATTCCCCCGTACTGTTTAATTTTGCAATATTTCCTCTGCAAATTTATCTGTTAATTTTATTCTAATCTACAGCTGAAGTAAACATCTCTGTAACACACTTCTGTATGTGTGTATACAACTGGTGTAATTTAATCTTATCGTTTTCATCAGCTATAGCATCCCAGTCAGTAACACTCCTAGCAGTTTCAGTTCCCCAATTATACAGAGCTCTGTTATAAGCTATAATGAATTTTACATTTTCTTATGGAGTAGATCTGTGCAGCACAGGAGTCGCTGGGGGGCTGTGGGCACCACTGCTTGCACTTGCTCTATTGGAGCTTGTGGGGGCAATGCGGGGTATAGGGCACGGGATTGCACTATTTCTTGCTCCAGCACTAGATCTGGCTCACTATAGGGTGGTGGACTATGTGTGTCTTTCCTTTTCTTTACTCCCATGCTCGGCAATGGGAGGTTATAAGTGGGATCCTGTATCTTTGCCTTTTCCCCTTCTATCTGTTTTCTGAATCTATCCTCTAATGAGGTTTTCAGTGAGGCCAGTGGATGTTTTTCAACTTCTGCGTGCCATTTTAGATAGATATTCCATTCAGAGAGCTTGGGCTTATTCTTCTTCTGAGTGTTAAGTAACCTGTCCTGCAATGTGTGCAAATAATCTTAATTCCATCTAGCCTCAGGTAGTCAATGATGTGTTTTTCACTGTTAATATTTACCCATTTATCATGATAAGAATTAATTAATGGGCCACAATGTCGCTCCATATAGGCTGCAGGGGACCCTGAGGGCCACTTGGGTCCCTCTTCTGTTCCAGGACTACCCTTATTGTATTTCTGTCCCATCTTAATTGCTACTATAGTTTTACACACCAGAAGACCCAGTCTTCAGCTAGCACCTATTTTACGTATATGGTTTGTTTGCCACTTACAGATAGTTGCCTGGCCCAGTGTTACATGCAGAGAGGTAACATACTCATATGACAGGAGTTTTCAAACAAGATAATTAGACACAAATTAAGAATTAGCAAAAATATCCACTGTGGCCTATCTGACTGAAAAAGCCCCATTAAAAATAACCAGTTACCTCCATTATTTTACAGCAGGGACTCGATGAGCTCTGAAATTTATCATGTTACTTCAGGCTTTACCCACAGATGATTGGGTAATTTCAGGTTTACTCAGGTAATGCTAGGATTAGAAAAGGCAAAAAAGGGTAGCGGAGCACCAATCCAATATAGTAAAAAAAAATAATCTTTATTTGAAATCAGGATAAAACAGAAAAACGACAGGGTGCCATTGTCCAAAAGGAGTCAGCTCCTACAGCTGCTGACATGTTTCGGCTGTTGCCGTTATCAAAGCTGCTTGTCTGTGCAGGTGTAATCCTGCCCTTTAAAAGAAATGAACATTGACTCCTATTGGATAATGGTTAATTACACATTTGAAAATTAACCAGTTCCTTACTTCAGGATATAATGACAATAATAATGCCCTGTGACTAAGACAAATCTGAACAAAATATATATATACTACCTATAAATGCATAAGTCCCTAAATAAACATAATAGAAAAAGAACCTTAAGTGTTTAATTATGCAAATGTCTAAATGTACAATGAGCTCTATGAGACTTCTATAATGTACTGACACAAGTCTGGGAGAGTGCAGGGAAACCAAATATATAGGTAAATGTAGAAATGATAGTAAGCATCAATAACTGGGAAAGTTTCCACATACTCTTGGGTTAAACATGTCCCTGAAGATAAAATGTGGAAACACTATGTGTGCATCTATATGGCAGAGACAAAAACCAAAGCAGAAATGTACAGCAAAGAGCCTTTTATTTCTTGTTTTTAACTCTTACTATTATTGCAGAGCAGAAAGTGACTATGATTTCAGATAACTATATGATAATTCAAAGTTAACTGCAATTTCAAGCAGGAAGGAATTTATTACATTTATATTTAATTTTTTTTAAAAGTAAAAAGTTCATATGATCTGGGAAAACCAAATTAATTAAAATTTTTGTTAAATTTTAAATTTTCGAGTGAGGGGTTAATTTGAAGTAGAAAAGCTAAAGTACAGAGTCCCTCTGTGGTGAGCACAATTTATGTGCTTAATAAATTTGTATTTATAATTGTAAATGAGAGAATGTACAAATGAAAGAGTGGGAGGGGTTATTTTTCAGGTCCAATTTACTCCCAATGGTTAATTAAATCATACATGGAGTTAAGGCCTGAGGGGTATCGCAATTTAAATATCCAAAAAATCTCACGTTTGGACAAGATTTTGTCCCTGTCCACCCCTCTTGGTGATTTGGTAATTTGTTCAATGCAGGTCCAACGAAAAGTGTCAGAACTTTTACCATGTAAATTGGTAAAATGTTGGATCAAGGGGGTGGTAGCTGTGCCTGTCCTGATATTAGAGAGATGCTCTCTAATCCTTGACCTGACCTCTCTGGTCGTGAGGCCTACGTATTGTTTTGCACATGAAGTACAAGTGGCAAGGTAGATAGTATAGATGGACCTACAATTGAGACACATGTTTTTCGTGAATACCTGTCCTGTTACCGTGGAGCAAAAAGTGCTCCCTAACTCCACCTTTTCACAAGCCACACAGTCTCTGAAATGACATTTAAACATGCCCTTCTGGGTCAGCCAGGAAGACGTCTCTAGAACCCTGTTAGTGGAAATTCTGGTAGGGGCTACCATATTCCCTATGGTTTTACTGCGCCGGTATGTGAAATGGCATGATTTCACGGATAGATTGGCTAAATCCTCATCCGCCTTCAGCATGTCAAAGTGTTTTTTGATAATTTCACAAACCTGCGGGTATTGTTCAGAATGATCAGTAACAAAGAAAAGATCATCCTTTATGGCTCCCTTGTTGTTACATTTATTTTTACCTTTTGGTTTCAAAAGATTTTTCCTATCTATGGTTTTTACCTCTTCAAATGCTGAGGCTATCAGATCTTTCTTATACCCCCTGCATAAGAGTCTTTGAGAGAGTTGAGCGGCTTCCTTCTCAAAGAGTGCCGGTTCTGAACAGTTACGTTTTAAACGAATGAATTGGCCCTTGATAATGCCTCTAAATACGGCTTTGGGGTGGCAACTGTTGGCATGTAACAGGGTGTTGCCTGAAATTGGCTTTCTGTATACCGTGGTGCACACCCTCTCCCCTGCAACACCTGAAAGAGTGACATCCAGGTAGTTAATGGTTGTCCGATTGGATTCTGAGGTGAAACTCAGTCCCAAATCATTGATGTTCAGAAGCTCCACAAAATCCAACAGTTCACTATCAGTGCCCCTCCAAATGAACAGGAGGTCATCAATGAACCTCCTGTAAAAAACTATATTCGAGCAGAGGGGGTTCCCACCTCCAAATATGTGGTCCTGCTCCCACCAACCCATGAAAAGGTTGGCGTAGGAGGGGGCAAACTTGGCCCCCATTGCAGTCCCACAAATCTGGAGGTAGAACACCCCCTCAAACTCAAAATAGTTATGTGAAAGCAAGAACTCGGTCACTTGTGTCACATACTCGCAGTAATCTGGATCTTCACCAAAGTACTTGTTTAAATAGTACCTTACTGTTTGTAACCCTTTGTTGTGGGGTATAGATGAGTATAATGATTTCATGTCTACCGTGAGCCAAATATATTCCTCCCTCCACTCTAAGTCTTCCAGCAATTTTAGGACATGCATAGTGTCCCTTAGGTAGCTCCAAAGTTCTAATACCATCGGTTGTAGAATTTTATCTAACCACTCTGAGGTATGTTCAAGGAGCGAACCTATGCCGCTGACAATTGGTCGGCCAGTCACATTTTCCAAGGACTTGTGAACCTTGGGCAATAGATTGAAGACTGGAATGGTGGGGTTAGTTACTAGAAGATAATCAGCAGTATCCTCATCTATGAAACCTCCCTCAACACCATCATCCACAAGGCTCATGAGCTTTTTTTTAAAAAACACTTGCACTTCATGTGCAAAACAATACGTAGGCCTCACGACCAGAGAGGTCAGGTCAAGAATTAGAGAGCATCTCTCGAATATCAGGACAGGCACAGCTACCACCCCCTTGATCCAACATTTTACCAATTTACATGGTAAAAGTTCTGACACTTTTCGTTGGACCTGCATTGAACAAATTACCAAATCACCAAGAGGGGTGGACAGGGACAAAATCTTGTCCAAACGTGAGATTTTTTGGATATTTAAATTGCGATACCCCTCAGGCCTTAACTCCATTTATGATTTAATTAACCATTGGGAGTAAATTGGACCTGAAAAATAACCCCTCCCACTCTTTCATTTGTACATTCTCTCATTTACAATTATAAATACAAATTTATTAAGCACATAAATTGTGCTCACCACAGAGGGACTCTGTACTTTAGCTTTTCTACTTCAAATTAACCCCTCACTCGAAAATTTAAAATTTAACAAAAATTTTAATTAATTTGGTTTTCCCAGATCATATGAACTTTTTACTTTTAATTTTTTTTAAATATAAATGTAATAAATTCCTTCCTGCTTGAAATTGCAGTTAACTTTGAATTATCATATAGTTATCTGAAATCATAGTCACTTTCTGCTCTGCAATAATAGTAAGAGTTAAAAACAAGAAATAAAAGGCTCTTTGCTGTACATTTCTGCTTTGGTTTTTGTCTCTGCCATATAGATGCACACTTAGGCCTAGATTTGGAGTTCGGCGGTAGCCGTCAAAACCAGCGTTAGAGGCTCCTAACGCTGGTTTTGGCCGCCCGCTGGTATTTGGAGCCAGTCATTAAAGGGTCTAACGCTCACTTTTCAGCCGCGACTTTTCCATACCGCAGATCCCCCTACGCCATTTGCGTAGCCTATCTTTTCAATGGGATCTTTCTAACGCTGGTATTTAGAGTCGTTTCTGAAGTGAGCGTTAGAGCTCTAACGACAAGATTCCAGCCGCCTGAAAATAGCAGGAGTTAAGAGCTTTTTGGCTAACGCCGATTCATAAAGCTCTTAACTACTGTACCCTAAAGTACACTAACACCCATAAACTACCTATGTACCCCTAAACCGAGGTCCCCCCACACCGCCGCCACTCGATTAAAATTTTTAACCCCTAATCTGCCGACCGCCACCTACGTTATATTTATGTACCCCTAATCTGCTGCCCCTAACCCCGCCGACC
The DNA here is from genome assembly GCF_027579735.1 of Bombina bombina. NCBI lineage: Eukaryota > Metazoa > Chordata > Amphibia > Anura > Bombinatoridae > Bombina > Bombina bombina. The sequence continues at coordinate 764,438,592 of NC_069501.1, forward strand.
CCTGTATTACATTTATTAACCCCTAACTTGCCCCCCACAACGTCGCCGCCAGCTACTTAAAATAATTAACCCCTAATCTTCCGACCGCAAATCGCCGCCACCTACGTTATCCCTATGTACCCCTAATCTGCTGCCCCTAACATCGCCGACCCCTATATTATATTTATTAACCCCTAATCTGCCCCCCTCAACGTCGCCGACACCTGCCTACACTTATTAACCCCTAATCTGCCGAGCGGACCTGAGCGCTACTATAATAAATGTATTAACCCCTAATCCGCCTCACTAACCCTATCATAAATAGTATTAACCCCTAATCTGCCCTCCCTAACATCGCCGACACCTAACTTCAATTATTAACCCCTAATCTGCCGACCGGAGCTCACCGCTATTCTAATAAATGTATTAACCCCTAAAGCTAAGTCTAACCCTAACACTAACACCCCCCTAAGTTAAATATAATTTAAATCTAACGAAATAAATTAACTCTTATTAAATAAATTATTCCTATTTAAAGCTAAATACTTACCTGTAAAATAAATCCTAATATAGCTACAATATAAATTATAATTATATTATAGCTATTTTAGGATTAATATTTATTTTACAGGCAACTTTGTAATTATTTTAACCAGGTACAATAGCTATTAAATAGTTAAGAACTATTTAATAGTTACCTAGTTAAAATAATAACAAATTTACCTGTAAAATAAATCCTAACCTAAGTTATAATTAAACCTAACACTACCCTATCAATAAAATAATTAAATAAACTACCTACAATTACCTACAATTAACCTAACACTACACTATCAATAAATTAATTAAACACAATTCCTACAAATAAATACAATTAAATAAACTAGCTAAAGTACAAAAAATAAAAAAGAACTAAGTTACAGAAAATAAAAAAATATTTACAAACATAAGAAAAATATTACAACAATTTTAAACTAATTACACCTACTCTAAGCCCCCTAATAAAATAACAAAGCCCCCCAAAATAAAAAATTCCCTACCCTATTCTAAATTAAAAAAGTTACAAGCTCTTTTACCTTACCAGCCCTGAACAGGGCCCTTTGCGGGGCATGCCCCAAGAATTTCAGCTCTTTTGCCTGTAAAAAAAAACATACAATACCCCCCCCCCAACATTACAACCCACCACCCACATACCCCTAATCTAACCCAAACCCCCTTAAAGAAACCTAACACTAAGCCCCTGAAGATCTTCCTACCTTGTCTTCACCATACCAGGTTCACCGATCCGTCCTGGCTCCAACATCTTCATCCAACCCAAGCGGGGGTTGGAGATCCATAATCCGGTCCAGAAGAGGCTCCAAAGTCTTCCTCCTATCCGGCAAGAAGAGGACATCCGGACCGGCAAACATCTTCTCCAAGCGGCATCTTCGATCTTCTTCCATCCGGAGCGAAGCGGCAGGATCCTGAAGACATCCAGCGCGGAACATCCATCCGGACCGACGACTGAACGACGAATGACTGTTCCTTTAAGGGACGTCATCCAAGATGGCGTCCCTCGAATTCCGATTGGCTGATAGGATTCTATCAGCCAATCGGAATTAAGGTAGGAATTTTCTGATTGGCTGATGGAATCAGCCAATCAGAATCAAGTTCAATCCGATTGGCTGATCCAATCAGCCAATCAGATTGAGCTCGCATTCTATTGGCTGTTCCGAAACGCGTAAGATTGGAGTTCACCTTGTATCCAGAAAGCCTACCTTGCAATAAAACCTTTTCCTGACACCTGGACTCAGCTCTCCTTCTTCCTCATTTTGTTTACATTTATTAACCCCTAACTTGCCCCCCACAACGTCGCCGCCAGCTACTTAAAATAATTAACCCCTAATCTTCCGACCGCAAATCGCCGCCACCTACGTTATCCCTATGTACCCCTAATCTGCTGCCCCTAACATCGCCGACCCCTATATTATATTTATTAACCCCTAATCTGCCCCCCTCAACGTCGCCGACACCTGCCTACACTTATTAACCCCTAATCTGCCGAGCGGACCTGAGCGCTACTATAATAAATGTATTAACCCCTAATCCGCCTCACTAACCCTATCATAAATAGTATTAACCCCTAATCTGCCCTCCCTAACATCGCCGACACCTAACTTCAATTATTAACCCCTAATCTGCCGACCGGAGCTCACCGCTATTCTAATAAATGTATTAACCCCTAAAGCTAAGTCTAACCCTAACACTAACACCCCCCTAAGTTAAATATAATTTAAATCTAACGAAATAAATTAACTCTTATTAAATAAATTATTCCTATTTAAAGCTAAATACTTACCTGTAAAATAAATCCTAATATAGCTACAATATAAATTATAATTATATTATAGCTATTTTAGGATTAATATTTATTTTACAGGCAACTTTGTAATTATTTTAACCAGGTACAATAGCTATTAAATAGTTAAGAACTATTTAATAGTTACCTAGTTAAAATAATAACAAATTTACCTGTAAAATAAATCCTAACCTAAGTTATAATTAAACCTAACACTACCCTATCAATAAAATAATTAAATAAACTACCTACAATTACCTACAATTAACCTAACACTACACTATCAATAAATTAATTAAACACAATTCCTACAAATAAATACAATTAAATAAACTAGCTAAAGTACAAAAAATAAAAAAGAACTAAGTTACAGAAAATAAAAAAATATTTACAAACATAAGAAAAATATTACAACAATTTTAAACTAATTACACCTACTCTAAGCCCCCTAATAAAATAACAAAGCCCCCCAAAATAAAAAATTCCCTACCCTATTCTAAATTAAAAAAGTTACAAGCTCTTTTACCTTACCAGCCCTGAACAGGGCCCTTTGCGGGGCATGCCCCAAGAATTTCAGCTCTTTTGCCTGTAAAAAAAAACATACAATACCCCTCCCCCAACATTACAACCCACCACCCACATACCCCTAATCTAACCCAAACCCCCTTAAAGAAACCTAACACTAAGCCCCTGAAGATCTTCCTACCTTGTCTTCACCATACCAGGTTCACCGATCCGTCCTGGCTCCAACATCTTCATCCAACCCAAGCGGGGGTTGGAGATCCATAATCCGGTCCAGAAGAGGCTCCAAAGTCTTCCTCCTATCCGGCAAGAAGAGGACATCCGGACCGGCAAACATCTTCTCCAAGCGGCATCTTCGATCTTCTTCCATCCGGAGCGAAGCGGCAGGATCCTGAAGACATCCAGCGCGGAACATCCATCCGGACCGACGACTGAACGACGAATGACTGTTCCTTTAAGGGACGTCATCCAAGATGGCGTCCCTCGAATTCCGATTGGCTGATAGGATTCTATCAGCCAATCGGAATTAAGGTAGGAATTTTCTGATTGGCTGATGGAATCAGCCAATCAGAATCAAGTTCAATCCGATTGGCTGATCCAATCAGCCAATCAGATTGAGCTCGCATTCTATTGGCTGTTCCGATCAGCCAATAGAATGCGAGCTCAATCTGATTGGCTGATTGGATCGGCCAATCGGATTGAACTAGATTCTGATTGGCTGATTCCATCAGCCAATCAGAAAATTCCTACCTTAATTCCGATTGGCTGATAGAATCCTATCAGCCAATCGGAATTCGAGGGACGCCATCTTGGATGACGTCCCTTAAAGGAACAGTCATTCGTCGTTCAGTCGTCGGTCCGGATGGATGTTCCGCGCTGGATGTCTTCAGGATCCTGCCGCTTCGCTCCGGATGGAAGAAGATCGAAGATGCCGCTTGGAGAAGATGTTTGCCGGTCCGGATGTCCTCTTCTTGCCGGATAGGAGGAAGACTTTGGAGCCTCTTCTGGACCGGATTATGGATCGCCAACCCCCGCTTGGGTTGGATGAAGATGTTGGAGCCAGGACGGATCGGTGAACCTGGTATGGTGAAGACAAGGTAGGAAGATCTTCAGGGGCTTAGTGTTAGGTTTCTTTAAGGGGGTTTGGGTTAGATTAGGGGTATGTGGGTGGTGGGTTGTAATGTTGGGGGGGGGGTATTGTATGTTTTTTTTTACAGGCAAAAGAGCTGAAATTCTTGGGGCATGCCCCGCAAAGGGCCCTGTTCAGGGCTGGTAAGGTAAAAGAGCTTGTAACTTTTTTAATTTAGAATAGGGTAGGGAATTTTTTATTTTGGGGGGCTTTGTTATTTTATTAGGGGGCTTAGAGTAGGTGTAATTAGTTTAAAATTGTTGTAATATTTTTCTTATGTTTGTAAATATTTTTTTATTTTCTGTAACTTAGTTCTTTTTTATTTTTTGTACTTTAGCTAGTTTATTTAATTGTATTTATTTGTAGGAATTGTGTTTAATTAATTTATTGATAGTGTAGTGTTAGGTTAATTGTAGGTAGTTTATTTAATTATTTTATTGATAGGGTAGTGTTAGGTTTAATTATAACTTAGGTTAGGATTTATTTTACAGGTAAATTTGTTATTATTTTAACTAGGTAACTATTAAATAGTTCTTAACTATTTAATAGCTATTGTACCTGGTTAAAATAATTACAAAGTTGCCTGTAAAATAAATATTAATCCTAAAATAGCTATAATATAATTATAATTTATATTGTAGCTATATTAGGGTTTATTTTACAGGTAAGTATTTAGCTTTAAATAGAAATAAGTTATTTAATAAGAGTTAATTTATTTCGTTAGATAAATATTATATTTAACTTAGGGGGGTGTTAGTGTTAGGGTTAGACTTAGCTTTAGGGGTTAATCCATTTATTAGAATAGCGGTGAGCTCTGATCGGAAGATTAGGGGTTAATAATTGAAGTTAGGTGTCGGCGATGTTAGGGAGGGCAGATTAGGGGTTAATACTATTTATGATAGGGTTAGTGAGGCGGATTAGGGGTTAATAACTTTATTATAGTAGCGCTCAGGTCCGCTCGGCAGATTAGGGGTTAATAAGTGTAGGCAGGTGTCGGCGACGTTGTGGGGGGCAGGTTAGGGGTTAATAAATATAATCTAGGGGTCGGCGGTGTTAGGGGTAGCAGATTAGGGGTACATAGGGATAACGTAGGTGGCGGCGGTTTACGGAGCGGCAGATTAGGGGTTTAAAAAAATATGCAGGGGTCAGCGATAGCGGGGGCGGCAGATTAGGGGTTAATAAGTGTAAGGTTAGGGGTGTTTAGACTCGGGGTACATGTTAGAGTGTTAGGTGCAGACGTAGGAAGTGTTTCCCCATAGGAAACAATGGGGCTGCGTTAGGAGCTGAACGCTGCTTTTTTGCAGGTGTTAGGTTTTTTTTCAGCTCAAACAGCCCCATTGTTTCCTATGGGAGAATCGTGCACGAGCACGTTTTTGAGGCCGGCCGCGTCCGTAAGCAACTCTGGTATCGAGAGTTGCATTTGCGGTAAAAATGCTCTACGCTCCTTTTTTGGAGCCTAACGCAGCATTTGTTTGAACTCTCGATACCAGAGTTAATTTTATGGTGCGGCCAGAAAAAAGCCCGCGGAGCGTTAACAGCCCTTTTACCGCCGAACTCCAAATCTAGGCCATAGTGTTTCCACATTTTATCTTCAGGGACATGTTTAACCCAAGAGTATGTGGAAACTTTCCCAGTTATTGATGCTTACTATCATGTCTACATTTACCTATATATTTGGTTTCCCTGCACTCTCCCAGACTTGTGTCAGTACATTATAGAAGTCTCATAGAGCTCATTGTACATTTAGACATTTGCATAATTAAACACTTAAGGTTCTTTTTCTATTATGTTTATTTAGGGACTTATGCATTTATAGGTAGTATATATATATTTTTTGTTCAGATTTGTCTTAGTCACAGGGCATTATTATTGTCATTATATCCTGAAGTAAGGAACTGGTTAATTTTCAAATGTGTAATTAACCATTATCCAATAGGAGTCAATGTTCATTTCTTTTAAAGGGCAGGATTACACCTGCACAGACAAGCAGCTTTGATAACGGCAACAGCCGAAACATGTCAGCAGCTGTAGGAGCTGATTCCTTTTGGATAGTGGCACCCTGTCGTTTTTCTGTTTTATCCTGATTTCAAATAAAGATTTTTTTTTTTACTATATTGGATTGGTGCTCCGCTACCCTTTTTTGCCTTTTCTGTTCTTATTGACCTACAAGCGTGGTAGCACCTCCAGAGGAGAATAATCCTCACTTTCCCTGTCTAACTGTTGCACCGGGAACTACCCGCAGCTACAATCAAGCTTCATCACTTCCTGTCCAGAGAGGACGTGTACAAGGACCACGCCCCCCTCACTCTCGAGGACGTCTGAGGAGGGTTTGTTTGGGTTTTGCAGCCTTATGCCAGGACCGGAGTAGCAGACATTGGGACTTGCACCTTCTATCTACCCGGAGAATAAGAGGGCAGGCTTGAAGCTCCCACACCCCAGGACCGGACGACTACGGCAGTGAGTGAGGGGAGACAGCACACTCCACTTGGTGGAGTTCAGCACTGAGGAGCGGGTGAGTCCGGCAGCAATAAGGTGTTGCTTACTTTGAACTTTCCATTATTTACCGTCCATGCACATTGTGGGTAACATTAGAGAGAATACCTTTTGCGCTTACATTTCATAATGCTAGGATTACCCAATTACTTACTTTGCCCACAACACCTATATCTATAACTATATATATATATATATATATATATATATATATATAAAATGAAAGCAAGATAAATTACACAAAAGCGCACTAGAAGAAAGTCTTTTTTTAGAACAAAGTATATGTCCAAGGTTGCAGTCCCACTCAGTTATATACACTTTACTGTGATCAAACTGTGAGAGAGTGATAGGTGAGAGCCAATGTATACTCAACTGTGATCAAGCCATGAGAAAGGGATGAATGAAAGCCAATATGCTTACCAAAATTAACCTCAATCCTATGAGGTAATTGTGGCATTCAGTGAGAAATCAGGACCAAAATTATGTCCCTCCCGCCGGTCTTGTCGTAGTTGCGTCTTGTCTGATGGTGAGAAGAGAGTCCCTTGTTGCAAGTCAACTCTCCCATGAGATATCTTCAGCTCCAGAAACCCACATTATTTGCTTCAACAATGTTGGACATTTACAGGTCCAGTGAGTGCGGATCCTCCTTTTACAATATGCTTATAGAGGTGTGAACGCAAGTCCCTGCTGTTTCTTCTTTTACATATCGGTATAGATATATACTCTACAAAAAAAAAATCATATATATAAAGAAATATGTATTTAAGAACAAATAGAACACATTTTGCTATGCGCAGAACACTGTAATGTTAAATATTCAAATTTCATGTTAGGTTAGCGTACATTAGTAAAATGCAATCAGGGGGTTTTTTTTTGGCTTTTTTTCCACTTTTCATATTGACCTTCTTTATTGTGCACAAGTGAAGGTATGTTAACATCACTGTGAAAGCCTCCTCAAAATGTCTGTCAAATGTAGGTTTTTTTATTTTATATTCTTACACATTTAGAGCTAGATTACAAGTGGAGCCTTAATTTAACATGCGCCTGTTAATCAATTATAAGGAGTTAAAATGAGGGGATTTGGGGTGTTAGAAAAAAAAAAGGCAGTAAAAAATGCCTTTATATAGCGGTCTATGGGGACTGTTTAAACTGAAAATATATATGTTTATGATTATAGACATTACTTATTAACCCCTAATCTGCCGCTCCGGACATCGCCGCCACCTACATTATATTTATGAACCCCTAATCTGCTGCCCCCAACATCGCCGACACCTACATTATATTTATTAACCCCTAATCTCCCTCCCCCGATGTCGCCGCAACCTACCTACATTTATTAACCCCTAATCTACCGCCCCCAATGTCACTGCCACTATACTAAATTTATTAACCCCTAAACCTAAGTATAACCCTAACTCTAACACCCCTTAAATTAAATATAATTTTAAAAAAATCTAAATACAATTACTATCATTAACTAAATTATTCCTATTTAAAACTAAATACTTACCTGTAAAATAAACCCTAAGCTAGCTACAATATAACTAATAGTTACATTGTATCTATCTTAGGGTTTATTTTTATTTTATAGGCAAGTTTGTATTTATTTTAACTAGGTAGAATAGTTACTAAATAGTTATTAACTATTTAATTGTAAATGAGAGAATGTACAAATGAAAGAGTGGGAGGGGTTATTTTTCAGGTCCAATTTACTCCCAATGGTTAATTAAATCATACATGGAGTTAAGGCCTGAGGGGTATCGCAATTTAAATATCCAAAAAATCTCACGTTTGGACAAGATTTTGTCCCTGTCCACCCCTCTTGGTGATTTGGTAATTTGTTCAATGCAGGTCCAACGAAAAGTGTCAGAACTTTTACCATGTAAATTGGTAAAATGTTGGATCAAGGGGGTGGTAGCTGTGCCTGTCCTGATATTAGAGAGATGCTCTCTAATTCTTGACCTGACCTCTCTGGTCGTGAGGCCTACGTATTGTTTTGCACATGAAGTGCAAGTGGCAAGGTAGATAGTATAGATGGACCTACAATTGAGACACATGTTTTTCGTGAATACCTGTCCTGTTACCGTGGAGCAAAAAGTGCTCCCTAACTCCACCTTTTCACAAGCCACACAGTCTCTGAAATGACATTTAAACATGCTTTTCTGGGTCAGCCAGGAAGACGTCTCTAGAACCCTGTTAGTGGAAATTCTGGTAGGGGCTACCATATTCCCTATGGTTTTACTGCGCCGGTATGTGAAATGGCATGATTTCACGGATAGATTGGCTAAATCCTTATCCGCCTTCAGCATGTCAAAGTGTTTTTTGATAATTTCACAAACCTGCGGGTATTGTTCAGAATGATGAGTAACAAAGAAAAGATCATCCTTTATGGCTCCCTTGTTGTTACATTTATTTTTACCTTTTGGTTTCAAAAGATTTTTTCTATTTATGGTTTTTACCTCTTCAAATGCTGAGGCTATCAGATCTTTCTTATACCCCCTGCATAAGAGTCTTTGAGAGAGTTGAGCGGCTTCCTTCTCAAAGAGTGCCGGTTCTGAACAGTTACGTTTTAAACGAATGAATTGGCCCTTGATAATGCCTCTAAATACGGCTTTGGGGTGGCAACTGTTGGCATGTAACAGGGTGTTGCCTGAAATTGGCTTTCTGTATACCGTGGTGCACACCCTCTCCCCTGCAACACCTGAAAGAGTGACATCCAGGTAGTTAATGGTTGTCCGATTGGATTCTGAGGTGAAACTCAGTCCCAAATCATTGATGTTCAGAAGCTCCACAAAATCCAACAGTTCACTATCAGTGCCCCTCCAAATGAACAGGAGGTCATCAATGAACCTCCTGTAAAAAACTATATTCGAGCAGAGGGGGTTCCCACCTCCAAATATGTGGTCCTGCTCCCACCAACCCATGAAAAGGTTGGCGTAGGAGGGGGCAAACTTGGCCCCCATTGCAGTCCCACAAATCTGGAGGTAGAACACCCCCTCAAACTCGAAATAGTTATGTGAAAGCAAGAACTCGGTCACTTGTGTCACATACTCGCAGTAATCTGGATCTTCACCAAAGTACTTGTTTAAATAGTACCTTACTGCTTGTAACCCTTTGTTGTGGTGTATAGATGAGTATAATGATTTCACGTCTACCGTGAGCCAAATATATTCCTCCCTCCACTCTAAGTCTTCCAGCAATTTTAGGACATGCATAGTGTCCCTTAGGTAGCTCCAAAGTTCTAATACCATCGGTTGTAGAATTTTATCTAACCACTCTGAGGTATGTTCAAGGAGCGAACCTATGCCGCTGACAATTGGTCGGCCAGTCACATTGTCCAAGGACTTGTGAACCTTGGGCAATAGATAGAAGACTGGAATGGTGGGGTTAGTTACTAGAAGATAATCAGCAGTATCCTCATCTATGAAACCTCCCTCAACACCATCATCCACAAGGCTCATGAGCTTTTTTTAAAAAAACACTTGCACTTCATGTGCAAAACAATACGTAGGCCTCACGACCAGAGAGGTCAGGTCAAGAATTAGAGAGCATCTCTCTAATATCAGGACAGGCACAGCTACCACCCCCTTGATCCAACATTTTACCAATTTACATGGTAAAAGTTCTGACACTTTTCGTTGGACCTGCATTGAACAAATTACCAAATCACCAAGAGGGGTGGACAGGGACAAAATCTTGTCCAAACGTGAGATTTTTTGGATATTTAAATTGCGATACCCCTCAGGCCTTAACTCCATGTGTGATTTAATTAACCATTGGGAGTAAATTGGACCTGAAAAATAACCCCTCCCACTATTTCATTTGTACATTCTCTCATTTACAATTATAAATACAAATTTATTAAGCACATAAATTGTGCTCACCACAGAGGGACTCTGTACTTTAGCTTTTCTACTTCAAATTAACCCCTCACTCGAAAATTTAAAATTTAACAAAAATTTTAATTAATTTGGTTTTCCCAGATCATATGAACTTTTTACTTTTAATTTTTTTTAAATATAAATGTAATAAATTCCTTCCTGCTTGAAATTGCAGTTAACTTTGAATTATCATATAGTTATCTGAAATCATAGTCACTTTCTGCTCTGCAATAATAGTAAGAGTTAAAAACAAGAAATAAAAGGCTCTTTGCTGTACATTTCTGCTTTGGTTTTTGTCTCTGCCATATAGATGCACACATAGTGTTTCCACATTTTATCTTCAGGGACATGTTTAACCCAAGAGTATGTGGAAACTTTCCCAGTTATTGATGCTTACTATCATGTCTACATTTACCTATATATTTGGTTTCCCTGCACTCTCCCAGACTTGTGTCAGTACATTATAGAAGTCTCATAGAGCTCATTGTACATTTAGACATTTGCATAATTAAACACTTAAGGTTCTTTTTCTATTATGTTTATTTAGGGACTTATGCATTTATAGGTAGTATATATATATTTTTTGTTCAGATTTGTCTTAGTCACAGGGCATTATTATTGTCATTATATCCTGAAGTAAGGAACTGGTTAATTTTCAAATGTGTAATTAACCATTATCCAATAGGAGTCAATGTTCATTTCTTTTAAAGGGCAGGATTACACCTGCACAGACAAGCAGCTTTGATAACGGCAACAGCCGAAACATGTCAGCAGCTGTAGGAGCTGACTCCTTTTGGATAATGGCACCCTGTCGTTTTTCTGTTTTATCCTGATTTCAAATAAAGATTTTTTTTTTTTTTTACTATATTGGATTGGTGCTCCGCTACCCTTTTTTGCCTTTTCTGTTCTTATTGACCTACAAGCGTGGTAGCACCTCCAGAGGAGAATAATCCTCACTTTCCCTGTCTAACTGCTGCACCGGGAACTACCCGCAGCTACAATCAAGCTTCATCACTTCCTGTCCAGAGAGGACGTGTACAAGGACCACGCCCCCCTCACTCTCGAGGACGTCTGAGGAGGGTTTGTTTGGGTTTTGCAGCCTTATGCCAGGACCGGAGTAGCAGACATTGGGACTTGCACCTTCTATCTACCCGGAGAATAAGAGGGCAGGCTTGAAGCTCCCACACCCCAGGACCGGACGACTACGGCAGTGAGTGAGGGGAGACAGCACACTCCACTTAGTGGAGTTCAGCACTGAGGAGCGGGTGAGTCCGGCAGCAATAAGGTGTTGCTTACTTTGAACTTTCCATTATTTACCGTCCATGCACATTGTGGGTAACATTAGAGAGAATACCTTTTGCGCTTACATTTCATAATGCTAGGATTACCCAATTACTTACTTTGCCCACAATACCTATATCTATAACTAGAAAGGGATGAATGAAAGCCAATATGCTTACCGAAATTAACCTCAATCCTATGAGGTAATTGTGGCATTCAGTGAGAAATCAGGACCAAAATTATGTCCCTCCCGCCGGTCTTGTCGTAGTTGCGTCTTGTCTGATGGTGAGAAGAGAGTCCCTTGTTGCAAGTCAACTCTCCCATGAGATATCTTCAGCTCCAGAAACCCACATTATTTGCTTCAACAATGTTGGACATTTACAGGTCCAGTGAGTGCGGATCCTCCTTTTACAATATGCTTATAGAGGTGTGAACGCAAGTCCCTGCTGTTTCTTCTTTTACATATCGGTATAGATATATACTCTACAAAAAAAAAATCATATATATAAAGAAATATGTATTTAAGAACAAATAGAACATATTTTGCTATGCGCAGAACACTGTAATGTTAAATATTCAAATTTCATGTTAGGTTAGCGTACATTAGTAAAATGCTATCAGGGGGGTTTTTTTTGGCTTTTTTTCCACTTTTCATATTGACCTTCTTTATTGTGCACAAGTGAAGGTATGTTAACATCACTGTGAAAGCCTCCTCAAAATGTCTGTCAAATGTAGGTTTTTTTATTTTATATTCTTACACATTTAGAGCTAGATTACAAGTGGAGCCTTAATTTAACATGCGCCTGTTAATCAATTATAAGGAGTTAAAATGAGGGGATTTGGGGTGTTAGAAAAAAAAAAAGGCAGTAAAAATGCCTTTATATAGCGGTCTATGGGGACTGTTTAAACTGAAAATATATATGTTTATGATTATAGACATTACTTATTAACCCCTAATCTGCCGCTCCGGACATCGCCGCCACCTACATTATATTTATGAACCCCTAATCTGCTGCCCCCAACATCGCCGACACCTACATTATATTTATTAACCCCTAATCTCCCTCCCCGATGTCGCCGCAACCTACCTACATTTATTAACCCCTAGTCTACCGCCCCCAATGTCACCGCCACTATACTAAATTTATTAACCCCTAAACCTAAGTATAACCCTAACTCTAACACCCCTTAAATTAAATATAATTTTAAAAAAATCTAAATACAATTACTATCATTAACTAAATTATTCCTATTTAAAACTAAATACTTACCTGTAAAATAAACCCTAAGCTAGCTACAATATAACTAATAGTTACATTGTATCTATCTTAGGGTTTATTTTTATTTTATAGGCAAGTTTGTATTTATTTTAACTAGGTAGAATAGTTACTAAATAGTTATTAACTATTTAATAACTACCTAGCTAAAATAAATACAAATTCACCTGTAAAATAAAACCTAACCTAAGTTACAATAACACCTAACACTACAGTTAATTAAATAAATTACCTAGATTAAATACAATTAAATAAATTAAATTAAATTAGCTAAATCACAAAAAACCCCCACTAAATTACAGAAAATAAAAAACAAATTACAAGATCTTTAAACTAATTACACCTAATCTAAGAGCCCTATCAAAATAAAAAAGCCCCCCCAAAATAAAAAAAAACCCTAGACTAAACTAAACTACCAATAGCCCTTAAAAAAACCTAACACTAACCCCCGAAGATTCACTTACCGGGAGAAGTCTTCATCCAAGCTGCAAAATGTCCTTAACAAAGCCGGCAGAAGTGGTCCTCCAGACGGACAGAAGTGGTCCTCCAGACGGGCAGAAGTCTTCATCCAGACGGCATCTTCTATCTTCATCCTTCCGTTGCGGAGCGGGTCCATCTTCAAGACATCCGGCGCGGAGCATCCTCTTCAAACGACGTCTTCTTCGGAATAAATATCTCTTTAAGTGATGTCATCCAAGATGCCGTCCCTTAGATTCCGATTGGCTGATAGAATTCTTTCAGCCAATAGGAATTAAGGTAGATAAAATCCTATTGGCTGATGCAATCAGCCAATAGGATTTAGCTGGCATTCTATTGGCTGTTCCAATCAGCCAATAGAATGGGAGCTCAATCCTATTGGCTGATTGGATGAAGACTTCTACCCATCTGGAGGACCACTTCTGCCGGCTTCGTTAAGGACATCTTGCCGCTTGGAGGAAGACTTCTCCCAGTAAATGAATCTTCTGGGATTAGTGTTAGGATTTTTTAAAGGTGCATTGAGTGGGTTTATTTTTTAGGTTAGGGCTTTGGCCCACAATAGAGCTAAATGCCCTTTTAAGGTCTTTTCAGGGCAATGGGGAGCTTAGGTTTTTTTAGTTAGGTTTTTATTTGGGGGGTTGGTGGGTGGTGGGTTTTACTGTTGGGGGGGTTGTTTGTATTTTTTTTTTTACAGGTAAAAGAGCTGATTTCTTTGGGGCAATGCCCCGCAAAAGGCCCTTTTAAGGGCTATTGGTAGTTTTTTGGGGGCTTTTTTATTTTGATAGGGCTCTTAGATTAGGTGTAATTAGTTTAAAGATCTTGTAATTAGTTTTTTATTTTCTGTAATTTAGTGGGGGTCTTTTGTGATTTAGCTAATTTAATTTATTTAATTGTATTTAATGTAGGGAATTTATTTAATTGCAGTGTAGTGTTAGGTGTTATTGTAACTTAGGTTAGGATTTATTTTACAGGTAAATTTGTATTTATTTTAGCTAGGTAGTTATTAAATAGTTAATAACTATTTAGTAACTATTCTACCTAGTTAAAATAAATACAAACTTGCCTGTAAAATAAAAATAAACCCTAAGATAGCTACAATGTAACTATTAGTTATATTGTAGCTATCTTAGGGTTTATTTTACAGGTAAGTATTTAGTTTTAAATAGGAATAATTTAGGTAATGATAGTAATTTTATTTAGATTTATTTCAATTATATTTAAGTTAGGGGGTGTTAGGGTTAGGACTAGACTTAGGTTTAAAGGGTTAATAAATTTAGAATAGTGGCGGCAACTTTGGGGATGGCAGATTAGGGGTTAATAAGTATAATGTAGGTTGCGGCGATGTTAGGGGTGGCAGATTAGGGGTTAATTATATTTAACTATTGTTTGCAAGGCGGGAGTGCTGCGGTTTAGGGGTTAATATGTTTATTATAGTGGCGGCGATGTCTGGAGCGGCAGATTAGGGGTTAATATTTTTATTTTAGTGTTTGCAATGCGGGAGGGCCTGGGTTTAGGGGTTAATAGGTAGTTTATGGCTGTTAGTGTACTTTTTAGCACTTTAGTTATGAGTTTTATGCTATAGTGTTGTAGTGTAAAAGTCGTAACTACTGACTTTAAAAAGCATTAGGAATCTTGACGGGGTAGTGTGTACCGCTCACTTTTTGGCCTCCCAGGACAAACTCGTAATACCAGCACTATGGAAATCCCATAGAAAAAAGGGTTTACGAACTTTACGTAAGTTGGTTTGCGGTAAGGCGAAAAAAGTGTGCGGTGCCCCTAAATAGCAGCGGTAGTGAAAAAGCAGCGTTAGGACCTGTTAACGCTGCTTTTTCAGCTTAGCGCAAAACTCGTAATCTAGCCGTAGTCTTTTTGTAAGACGGTCATATGTGGATTTGAACTTGCGTCTCATATTTCTCCCCTGCATAAAAGAATCAATAGACCACTAGGCTATACACCTTCTTTAAACTGCCTTGTTACAAAATGAAAAGATAAGAATTATTTTAAATTAAAAAAACATTTTTAACAGAATGAAGCCAAACCTTATCAATGCAACAGTTGATCTTCCATTTAGATAACTTATCATATAAACTTATAATGCTCAAATTTCGATTTACAAGTTTATATTACTAAAATTCATTAACAAAAAATTATTTAGATTACATATGGAATTGAAACCTATATACACTTCCTCTACCTCTCTTATATGATTAAAAAGTTATACTTAAATGGTATTCAATTTTACTGAGGGAATCTATAGCCTAAGTTTATGAATGTAGAGAGTGATACTTACAAGTACTACATGGAAATTATTAAGAAGTAAGGTTTCTATTAGGGTCAGACCTACAAACAACAATAAAATGTGTATGACAAACCTAAAATTACATCAAAACATCTGCAACTGTATAAAGTATGTATGGTACACATACATATTATTTAAAATAAATAAGAACATTATAAGACTAAATTTATTTATATCATATATCGTGAAATATATTTAACTCAAGTTCAGAATTTAGACCTGAGGTAAGGAGGGTTTCATACTCATATATTAGTTTGGCTTCATTCATAAGAATAATTTTTTCAAAGTCTGTCAGTCAGATCTAACTTTTTTAACACCCCAAAGTATCTTATCTTTACTGTTTCTACCAAGAACCCCTCTGAAATGTTTGTACAGGACAATATAAGTATTACCTTTCTCAAGTTGCCAAATATGCTCTCTAATTCTGGGCTAGATTACAAGTGAGGCACTAACTGTTTTGCACAAACAATATCGCCTTTATGTGAGTTTTTTTAATTGCGCTGATTTTACAAGTTGAGCGAAATCACAATTTACGCTTCAATCCTTACCATGATCTCAGAGCTGTGGCTATTTTCCAAAACATAAAAGTTGCACAAAAAACTTCAAAAATACATTAAAAAGTACACTCATATTAACACTCTAATACAAATTTTGAAAATAAAATATATTGCACAAAAATGTTATAAGGGCTCAAAGATATGCGATCTTGCCAAAGGACTTTATTTATGTGTACATATATGTTAATGTATTTATAATTGTATAGTTTTATTGACATACAAATATACACATATAAACGCATAAAAATATATGTTCACACTTATAGACATACATATATAAGTGTATAAGAACCCTTTACCATTAACTAGATGAAAACATGCTAAAACATATTTATGCAATATTCATATTTAATAAAGATTTTAACTACGTATTTACTGTAAATATTTGACATTTGCTAATGTGAATATGCTATATTGTTTGCGCAATGAGTGTTAGTTATTTTTTTTAACAATTTTTCTCCATTAACTTCCATGGGGAATGCGAAAATGCAATCATGTTTGTGTGATCTCAGGTGTAAGATTTTTGCTCTATCCGGGTTACCGTTTGCGTAAAATAACTTTAATTTAACTTGCAATACAAACGCAACCCGACAAGAGCAAAAAAGCTAGCAGAGTTTTCGCAATTGGGAAAAAAAAATACTGCCTCACTTGTAATTTAACCCTCTGTCCTTTAACAGCCTACTCATTTGACCCAGATACTGGAGATGGCACAAACACATATATAATATCCTTATCTGTGCATCTTTTAATATTTCTCATTCTAAAAGTCCTATTTGTTTTAGTTACTTGTACTGTCTTTGTTTTTTCACTTGGCAGGATTTTCAGTCAGAACATGGGAACAAAACTTTTATTTTCTCCCCTTGTACATTAACCTGTGTCTTGTTTTCATTTTTATGTTTGAACACACTCGGGGAGTTACACATGGATTCAAATAATGTTAACGGTCTGTAGATTTGCCTGTTTTTATTGTGTGAGGTGATGTAGTGATTAAGTTGAAAGTATTTGAACCAAGGTGTGAAATAGCTTCCATAATGTTCCTGTAATTCAGCTTTAGGTTTGAGTGTACTGTTTTTTTAAAATAGAATAACTCGGGGTTGCATCCTGTAATGTCATCATTTTCACATAAGGGCTAGTAGGGGATATATGAAATTCCGGGTTATTTCTTAGTGGTGTCACTGGTAAAGGGATGATTGAGATATTAGGGAATTATTGTAGCTGTTAAGGGGTTTAGGGATCTATGTACTGTATATGAGGGAGCCAGCAACTAGCTCATAGCTGTGTTTTTTGTGCTAAATCATGTTCTATTTGTATCCACTCCTTATGGTTAGTGTGTTTGCATCAGTCTATAACCCGTGAAAGTGTTCCTGCTGTGTGATAGTATTGGAGATTTGGCATACCTAGGCCCTCTTTAGATTTAGGTCTGTAAATAATTGGTTTGGAAATTCTAGGGTGTTTATTATTTCAAGATACGTATTTTGTGTGCTTTGAAGCTTATTGAGGAATGTTTTAGGTAGTTCAATTGTTTCTGTTGTTTCTGTTTGGAATATGTACAATATTTATCGGTGAATGGTCATTTTTACAGCATGTAGTCTGCCTAACTGAGTTTCAAATAGAATGTAGCTCTTGTATATTTTTCAACAGTGGTTGATAGTTTGCATTGAATAATTGTTGTGGGTTTCTAGTTATTTGTATACCCAAATATTTTAATGAGTTCTTCTGACGTTTATATGAGTATTTTGTTGTTATTTGGTTAATAATTGTTTCTGGTGTTTCTATACCCATAAATTCTTATTTTAAAAGCGTTTATTTAAAAAATCAAGAAATTGCTATATATTTGAAACTCAGTATTTAGTTCTTTAATGGATATCAACGTGTTAGTAATGGTCATGAATATATCATCGGCATATAGAGAGATTTTATATTCTTTCTCATTTATTTTAATGCCGAAAAATTTTTGTTGTTTCTTTTTTTTTTTTTAAATATATTTTTTTATTGAGGTTTCCACAATATACATAGATTATATGAGCAACAGCTCAACATTGCATTATACAGTTAGGTTATGAAACAAGATGGAGAGATAAACCTCTAAGAGCAAACAATATAGGTCAACAATATATGTAACATAGGCAGCATATTGGCTCGCATCTACATGAGAAATCTATGTTCAATCTATGCTGCAGGATGAACTTAAGTTAATAGGTAATACTCTACAAACAAAGTTACATAGAAAGACTATGGACAATGTGTTACCCAACGTTGAGTTGTATTAATAGTAACCTCATTTTTAATATATAATAGAGTATGGTAGCTAAGGCTCAGGTAAAATAAAAATTGTCTGGTATAATGGAGAAGGCTGACGTATTAGCAGATTAGTAGGAACCTATCTCGTGATTTCTAAGGAATAATAGTTAATATACAGTTTCCTCATATTAAGTTTATTGCGTATAGATAGTGAGCTTAGCTAGTTAGCAAGAAAATGGGTGGGGGATGCAGCGGGCAAGAGCCGCTTAAAATAAGGTAAGGGGGAGGGTGGGGATGGGGGGGCGGAGCTATATAAAATGTTACACTCCTGGGCATGTTTAGGTCTCTGAGGTTTTTTTTTTTTTTTTTTTCTTTTTTAGTTACGCTATAAGTAAGGGTGAAAGTGAGGGTGAAAAACAGTGAGATATCTTGGATTCTTTCACAATAGAAGCACTAAGGGTGCATGGTATATACAGATTTAGCAATACATAGTTTGTACCTATGTAAGATGCAATGGAGTCTGACACCATAGGATAGGCTAAGTAGCATGTACAACTTAAATTTACCTTTGCGATTTCTTTAGGAATATACTCACACCACTAAGATGTAATAGTAAATAGAATAGAAGGAGCTAAGTTATCCTAAAACTGTACCTACAGCCCTGCCTCGGCCGCTGGCAAAGCGCAGGTATTAAAAGTAGAAAATAGGACTCCTTCAAACATATATACTGTACATAGTTATGACTACGGGAGTCTAGTTATCCATACATATATAATCATGAGGCCTCTTGACAACCAATACAACTGGCAGCTGAATATTAAATGTGCTAAATAATTTGTAAAGCTATATGTGATTGAGATAAGTGCAAGACTAGCTAATAAGTACTATCAACTACTATTTCAGTAAGTGGACTAACCGTAATATTTGGGTGGGCATTAGAACTGATCCAGTTAGAGTAAATATATATACCCACACATATATGCACATATTAACATATACACACACGCACATATGTAAGGTAATAATCATCAGTTAGTCTGCTTTCTCTGAAACATATATAGGTATACATCTAAGCCTGTCACAGATAGATATAAAAATAAAACTTGGGAACACATAGATCTGAGGTGGTCAGCAGGGATACTGACAACCTGGTATACCCATTACTCATTTTCAAAACTGAGTGCAGATTATATATATAATATCCAATATTAACTTAGTAAGTTAGCCTTATGTATAGAATAATGCTAAGTATGGAGTGCATACAGCAGACATTTTATAAAAGATTTTGGACTCTAGCAAATACTGTATTTCTGCATATAACAATTTGAATGATAACTCCTGACTGGAAACGGTATTTCTATTATATAGTAATTAAAAATAGGTATCTTATAACATCAATAGTTAAGTGTAGGTAGATATAAAATACATCATAACGGTGTACAATAGGGCATGTCTATTATTACCCCAACATGTTAGCGCATAGAAAACAGTGATGATAAAACTAAAAGTCAAAGGTGACAATGTGAACATAAGATTGATATACAGCATAGTTGGTTGCTTTTGACTTAATATTTGTCACACAAGTCCACTCATTCTTCCCAGCGTGGGCTACAAATTAGAAGTAGTTATCAAAGTCTTATAAGTTGACATATAAACATAAAGTCCAGTATTCCCCAAACTAAGTACAGTGGCCTGAGAACAAAATCAGATAATATCTTATGATGAGGGAGGTTAGATCCACAAAAGGTGGGAGCTATCAGATACAGTTACTGTGAGTATATAGGACAAGCTGGGTAGTGAGAAGGGGTAAGTAAGACCAGAGGGGAACCGTATTAACCAGGCCATCTAACAATGTTAACTATGTAGAAGTCAACATAGCCAACGACCCCACCGCTTCAACCCACACCTCTCTTTAGACCTTTACTGCCGATGAGCCTTAGTGCAGGTTGCGGTCCTAGCTCCTGATTCTCTGAAGGGAGCAAGAATGTATTTATTAGATCCTGTTTGTGCCAGAGTAGATAATGGTGCGCAGTTAATAACTGGAGTCCATGCATAGGGTAAGCGGTGACAGACTTGCAACCTGTCAATGGGATGAATATACATTTCAGATCTCCCGGTGGCTGTCCAGGGCTGGTTGAATGGAGTTGGGGTGTTATGAAGTGTGGACTCGTGAATGGCGTGAATGGCGTCAGATCTGCAGCACATGAGATCTGTGTGAGCTGGGCTACATTGAGCGGTGTCTGGAGATCCCTATCTATCTCAAGCGGGCCCTTAGTATAGTTAGGTTCCACAGCTGATTTAGCAACAGTCGAGGCCATTCTAGCATCAGTGTACTCACTCTCAGTGGGAGGATGTGCATCGCATGTAAGTGGCAA
This sequence comes from Bombina bombina, assembly GCF_027579735.1. NCBI lineage: Eukaryota > Metazoa > Chordata > Amphibia > Anura > Bombinatoridae > Bombina > Bombina bombina. The sequence goes on from NC_069501.1 coordinate 764,459,444, forward strand.
GGATATACTCGCCTCATTTCTAAGTGAGACCGGAGTGAAGTGGCACTTCACCTCTCTGAAACCTGCAATTGTAGTCGGTAGAGTAGCATGTGGAGAGGACTCAGTGCGGGCCTGTAGTGCCTCCGGCAGTGGGATGGGTGCTCTTACATTGTACCGGGAGGTCTTAGTATTCTCAATACAATCCAGAGAAGTCGCCATCTTGGATATCGGGTCTATCTCTTCCTCCCTCAGTTCCTTAATCGTAGATAGTAGGTCGTAAAAACAACAATCCATCCTCTCCTCAAAAGTTTCGAGTAATGCCAGCAACTGTTCATATAGATCTGCCATAACCAAACGGCCGGTTGTCAAATCTGCCTCGTGGTTTTAACAGGCGACGTGCTCCCCAGTCAGTGCTGTAGCCAATATTCACGGTTTCGCTGAATGAGGCTGTTATAGGGTTACTTTCTTCCCTTCTCAAGCAAAGAGCCCAAACTAAATAAAAAAAAAGGGAAATTATACGTTCTACTAGGCTTAATATTTGTTAATTTTACAGGAGCCCATGGATTACACGTCTTGCCTCGTCTGATGTTAGCTCCGCCCCATTTTTTGTTGTTTCTGATCCTAGCTGCTAGGTCTTCCATGGCCAAGGCAAATAAAAGTGGGGATAACGGGCATCCCTGTCTTGTGAAGGGGCATGATAGCAAGTGATTTAATTTTATTTTAGCATTTGGAGTGCTATACAAAGGCATTATTTTCAAAATAAAGGATTCCGGAAACCAAATTTGATTAATATCTTTTTAAAGGGACAGTCAACTTCAGAATTGTTGTTGTTTTAAAAGATAGATAATCCCTTAATTACCCATTTCCCAGTTTTACATAACCAACACATTTATAATAATATACTTTTTTACCTCTGTAATTACCTTGTATTTAAGTATCTGAAGACTGCCCCCTTATTTCAGCTCTTTTGACAGACTTGTATTTTAGCCAATCAGTGCTCACTCCTCTGTATATTCACGTGCATGAGCTCAATGTTATCTATATGACACAGATGGCCTAACACCCTCTAGTGGTCAAAATACATTCAGCTTAGAGACGGCCTTCAAGGTCTAAGAAATTAGCATATGAACCTCCTAGGTTTAGCTTTCAACTAAGAATACCAAGAGAACAAAGTAAAATTGATGATAAAATAAAGAAAGTTGTTTAAATTGACATGCCCTATTTGAATCATGAAAGTTTTTTTTTGGACTTGACTACCCCTTTAAGGAAGTTCCAGTTTAATCAGTTGAAAGCTTTCTCCACGTCTATGGACGCGAAGATTGTTGAAGTGTTAGTTTTTACTGTATATTCTATCAGATTGATGATTTTTATAGTATTATCCCGGGCCTCTCTACAAGGGGTGAAGCCTACTTGATAAAAGTGTATCAATTGAGGGAGTAAGTTGTTCAAACGGGATGCCATAATCTTTGCAAAGATTTTTGCGTCTATATTCAATAGGAAGATGGGGCAAATATTTGAGGAGTATCTGGTTCTTACCTGGTTTGGGCAGAACTACAATGTGCGTTTCTAGCATTGAAGGTGGGAAAGGGTTAGAGGATGAGATATTATTGTTTAAAGTAAGTAAATAAGGTATAAGGATTGGGGCAAAGAGCTGATAATATTTAGCAGAGAATCCATCAGGACCTGGGCTTTTTCCAGGTGTTAGGTCTTTGATAGCTGCTGCGATTTACATTGGTGTTATTGGGGATTCTAGCGATCCACTCTGTACTGAAGTGAGTGTAGGGAGATTGCAAGAAGTTAAATATGTTTGGAGAGAATCGCTATTATCTGTATCTTGGCTTATGGGATTGTTGTAGATATGATATAATTTAGAATAGTATTGGTGGAATTGATCTAGTATTTCTGGGGGTTGTTTGAGCTATGGTGTTTTGTTGAGTTTTAAGTTCATGAATGAATGACTTTAGCTGTCCCTGCTTTGTTCCCTTCATGATAAAACCTCTGCTTCAATTTTAGGGATGAATTTTGATATTGTATGTCAAGATAAGTGTCCAATTGAGTGTTTTGAAAACATGAAGTAGAATTTAATATCACAGAAGCCGATAAACTTGCAGGCCTACACATAAAGGTGATTCAAATAAGTAGACTGTTACAGTTACATAGATCATTTACACATACCTAGATTAAACCATATTTACATCATTATTTACAAACATATATTACAAATTTCATGGTACATGGACCCTTCTTTGCTTCTTCATATTGTACTTTCCTATCTATATTTATTAGACCTCTAATTCTTTTAGTGTCGGGTTCATCCCTTTTCTGTCAAGTTAATTACCTATATTTAATTATTTTACTATCATAGGGACCTGGAGCCAAATTGGTGTGTTTTATTCTGGTATATTTAGAAAATAATAAGAATAAGAATAATGTTTCTATAATATCTTATGTTATGTATTATACTAATAGACTATGTCCCCCTTCATTCAACCACAAATGTATAGTGAAATTATAGAAACTGCCAAATATATATATAAAACTTTAACTTTTGTTGTTACCAAGAGCTACTCTCTGCATCCTTTTAAAGCTCATGTTCACATCTTTTTACATCAAAATGAATAAAAATGTACCATAGTGTAATACAATTTGGGACAACAGCAAAACTGGCAAGCTCTTACTCACATGATACAGAGTTATTATAGGTCTAAGATATCCCAGGCAAAACGTACCAAAGATAGTTTATTTCATCCAACATAACATATAAAACAATTTTAAAAGTCACATAGGGGGACATAAGCAGAGATAAGAAGGCTAAAGGTATGGGAGAATTGAGTATATCCAGCAAGTATCTGCCATCATTAGTCTCTAATTTAAGATGTGTTGCCTGATTATGTAACCACATCACTTTCATGATGCAGAACTAAGATCACAAGAATTATGTATTCTACTTTGATGGACTATTGTAGAGCATTTTAAACCAATGTCCAAAGGGGCAAATGGGATATGCTTTTTGGGAATGAGAGAAGCATATTTTTTATATTTTATTTTTTTAAAAACCAGGTGGAAACTGATGATTTTTGGGAATAAAATTATATAGCAAGGTATTTGCTGAATAAAGTAACTGATTTGAATAATTTTTAGGCATCAAATTCTTTTTTATTTTTAAGGAAATATTTTATATATCTTGTTTTATTGTTTGTAGATTTATATGTTCATCACAGTGATTTTTGTAGAGTTGTATAACCATGCTTCATTACATATTTATGGTACCAAAATTCCCTGTAATTACTGTGTTAGGCTGTTGTTTTACTAAAATCCTTATCATTACAAACTGCTAGTAAATTTTATTTAAAAACTAGAAATTCTATTTTCTTATGATTGGTTTGTTCTTATATTAATGGCTTACAAAAACAAGTTTTGATTATTATTTGCAAAATATGTAACATATTTGTTTATATATTTATAAATGGACATAATCAAATGGAATGCATTTAATAGTTAGACTCCCCCAGTATAATTATATTTATTTTAATTGATGTGTGTAATAGAAAGAATATCTATTGATTTATTTATTTTCAACATCAAGTATTAATAGTAACTATTCTGTACACTATTATGTACACTACTTTTGGTCCTCATGTTGTCAATTATAATGTGAGCTTGCATTAGCATTGCTGGGAAGCATTGTGCTCATGAGAGCACGGCTCTTCCATAAGCTCCAATGGGAGCTTCGTTCTCATACTGTGAGACACGGCATGAGAACTAGCTTAGAGAAGGGGGTTGCTCGGGCAGCGATGGCAGCAAATTGTAAATATATATGTATATGAGTATAAATATATGTATATGAATATATACATATATATTTATGTGTTTATATGTGTATATACACATATTAACACATATATATATATATATATATATATGTATGTAAGCATATACATATATATTTACATGGAACACTCAGATATCATAGACCGCAATGTAAAGGCACTTTTCAGTGATGTTTTTTTTTCTAACATCCCACAGCCGCCGACTTTAGCCCCCAAAAACTGCTAAGTGTATTTTTTTATTTTATTTTTAAATGCTACTACTTTTTTTTTTTTTTTTTTAAAAGAAAACTAACACTTAAAGGGACAGTATACTGTAAAATAGTTTTTCCCTTAATGTGTTTACAATTGCTTTTTATACCAACTGCAGAGTAAAAAATGTATGAAAATTAGCCTTTTAAGGTTTATTTCTGTATATTAAAGCTCTGATTTTGTGTTTTGAAGCCACAACCTAATAAAATAGGTTGAGCTTGTAGGTATAATCAGATCTCATTACTGTATCACATTGTGCACATATACCTGCTTCTTTATCTTATATCTGTCCTTTAAACAATCACCAAAACTTTGAGAGAACAATGGAAAATCAACATTTTATTACCTTCTCTCTGCTTTATCACACTGAGAGTGTAATTTCTTCTGCTGGCTGTGTTTACAAAGCTTATCTATAGCTTGGTACGCGCGGCCACAAACTTTCAGAATAGGTGGGGATACCACATGCTAAATTAACAATTTCAAATGCCAATATAAGGGTAAAGGAGCTACTTGTAAACAATTTAATACACTCCAGCAGGTAAAGTGGATCATTGGGAACAAATTAAAGGGGAGAAATTTTTTGAGTAAACTGTCCCTTTAAGTTTTGGAGCATTTGGGGGACATTTATAAAATTAACCAGAGATCTGATCTCTGGTTAATTTTATAATCGCCACTTGTAATGGCAGGTTATTTATCATGCACTTGCAAACTGGCAAATTTGCCCATTTGTGGGTGGAAGATAAATTAGCACTCCACTTGTAATCTAGCCCTTAATCAGATATTAAATTCAGTATTTAATGCCCAGTAAAAGGTTTTATCATGCATAATGAAAAACTTTGCAATACAGTTTTATTATTTAAGAGAAAAAAGATGATCCAAGGCTTTGTCCAGGAAAAGGGAAAAACGTTGCACTCAAGTTCAAAACATAAAATGTAGAAAAAAGCCTTTATTATATAAACATAGGATAAAACAGGTCACAAAATTATCAGTGGGCACAGAAACAACCCAGAGGGGGAGGGAGAGGCTATTCACAGAGGAAAGAGGAAACAGATGTACAGTTTCAGAGGTACCCAGTGAGAGAGAACAGGAATACCAGGGGGCACAGGTATCAGTGAATGACTTTTTGGTAATTAATTTATCCTCCTATCAGATAACCGATGTTGAGAGAAAAGTCCTAGGATATGGTCTTAACTTTGTCCCATCCAGGGACTTTGATCTATTCCAGACTATATTGGATGTAAATAAAATGGTAAGGGACCTTACCCTGTGGAAATTCTTCTCAACATCTACTGATAGCGCACCTGATACTTCATTTACACATGATCAAGAGAGGAGTCAAGCTGACTTATCGTTCAGTGATGCCTGTGCTCTGACAGACCTAGAAGATTTGGGTGGTACACAGGAGGCGAGATTAACCACCTCGCAAACCAACTACCATCAATACAATTTGAAATCTAGGTCAAACTTTTATCCGTTGCAAACTAGGGGTAAAGGCCTAGAAGTTTTTCACAATAGAGTCATTGAAGATCTCACTGCACTGGATAAATCCAGCAAATCAGACCGTTACTCTAATTTGTCAAGACTAGAAAGAGAGGCAGTAGTGACCCTACAGAATAATAAGGAGGTGGTCATACGTCAGTCTGACAAAGGGGGCAGTGTGGTTTTGCTGGATAAAGACATGTACATTAAGGAGGCCTTAAGACAACTTGAAGATCCTGAGGTCTATATGGAACTAGCCAGGGATCCCACAATGCAGTATAGAGCTATTCTTAGGGACCTTTTGGATGATGGGGTGGAGATGGGCATTTTTGATGAACAGACATATGACTGTCTAATGGTCGATAGTCCTGTGGTGCCCATCTTCCACCTCTTTCCAAAGGTCCATAAGAGCCTAGTGGATGTACAAGGTAGGCCAATAGTGGCAGGGATTGGCTCCTTATTGGAACCTCTCTCCAAATGGGTGGACCAATTCCTTCAACCCCTAGTTCAAAAGTTGCCAAGTTTTGTTAAAGACACAACTCATGTGCTCTCTAAACTTGAAGACGTGATTTGGGAGTCAGCATACAGCTGGATTACTATCGACGCTGTGTCCTTGTACTCCTCTATTCCCCACGAATGTGGCCTAAAAGCAGTATCTTACTTTTTGAGAATGGAGACTGACCTCTCCTTGGAGCATAGGGAGTTCGTTCTGAGAGCGGTTCATTTTCTACTCCAGCATAACTTTTTTATGTTCGAAGGAAAATTTTACCTCCAGAGACGTGGAACCGCTATGGGGGCCAAGTTTGCCCCCTCCTATGCCAACCTATTTATGGGTTGGTGGGAGCGGTTCCATGTCTTTGGAGGTAATAGAGACAATACTCGGTATATTGTTAAATATCTTCGCTATATAGATGACCTGTTGGTCATCTGGTCAGGCAATAAAGATCAAGTAAAATCGCTGGTTGACACTTTCAACACTAATAATGTGGGCCTGAGTTTCACCTTTGAGTGGAATCAGACCAGTGTCAACTATTTGGATGTGACCCTCAGTTCTGATGCTCTAACCAGGGGGGTGTCCTCATCTCTTTATAGGAAGCCTATTTCTGGGAACACGCTGTTGCATGCCAGAAGCAGTCATCCTCGGCATGTCTTCAAAGGCATTGCTAAAGTCCAATTCATGCGGATTAAAAGAAATTGTTCCCGGGAAGAGGATTTCCTTAGGGAGAGTGAGGAACTAAAATCTAGATTGAAGGACAGGGGGTACCCTAAGAATTTGATACACAGGGCCTTCTCTGAGGTGTCGGCTATGGACAGAAAAAGTGTCCATGGTCGGCAAAAAGAAAACAAATCGATGCATCATCCTTCTTCTAGGTTCAAACCTACCCTGGTTACGGCCTTTTCTAATCAGTTCAATAAAGTTTGCAAGGTAATTGAGAAGAACCTGCCTATTCTCCGTGGTGACACGGTTCTAAGGAAAATTATGGATGATGGCTGTAACTTTATTTACAAAAGGAATCTAACCTTGGGTAACATCTTGTCTCCTAGTATGCTGCCACAGAAAGATAGTGGCAGCTCCTGGCTGAAGGTAAAGGGAACTTACAAGTGTGGTAAAAGAACATGTAGGTCATGTGACCACATGTATGTTTCCAAAACATTTACCTCAGCCCGAACGTCAGAAGTGTTTGACACTAGAGGTTGCATTAAGTGTGGCAGCAAATATGTCATATACCTCATTGAGTGCACTGAGTGTAACAAACAATACGTGGGCAGAACCACTAGACCTGTGGGCAAGCGAATTAGGGAGCATCTCTCTTATGTCTCACAGGAAAGGGCTGTCTCTGCTTTATCTAAGCATTTTTTGGAAGTTCATTCGGGAGACGTTGGAACCCTCAGGTGGCAGGCTATAGAACAAGTGTCCAGACCACCAAGAGGGGGCAATTTGTTCCATATTCTCTCTAGACAGGAGATTTATTGGATACATAGGCTTGGTAGCCTGTTGCCTGAGGGTTTCAATTCCGAATTTGACATCATCAATTTTTGGCATAGATAGTGGCTATGCTTTACTATCTTATTTAGTTATTTAACTTGCATAGAGTTGCCTATATTAGTCTACTGTGGGTGCTACTGTTAGCTTTAGATTATGTGGAAATATTTCTTCAGGTTATATTATGTATTTAATTTATGAGTAACCACCTATTTCATATAGTACTTTAGTAATTTAAAATATGTATTTTTATTACTTTTGTACTTTATTTTTATGGAAGTCTCATTATTTGATTATTTAGTTATGTATCTGACAAAATTTATTTTCACTATCACACTATGTATGTGCATTCCCACTTGTATATAAATATCTGTATAGGATAACTCTGCCGATATTCTTAGTAACATTTTAGCATATTGCTCTTGTTACTTATGTGTTTAACTTATTTCCCTATATAATTGTTCTATTTATACCCATGTACATATATTATGTATTATATATATATGTTAATTCCTTCATCTGCACTGCTTTGAGATACTAGTTTGTTTTTAACCTGGTTTTATTTTTTCACCACTCCCACTGGGGGAGTGGTTAACAGGTATATCAGGTGCTCTGTGTTGAACACCTGTTATCAGTCTATGACTACGGCCACTCTGAGCCAAAACCGGTCAGACCTTTTGTACCAGATCTCTATGCAGAGATCATTTTGTGACCTGTTTTATCCTATGTTTATATAATAAAGGCTTTTTTCTACATTTTATGTTTTGAACTTGAGTGCAACGTTTTTCCCTTTTCCTGGACAAAGCCTTGGATCATGTTTTTTCTCTTACATTTCTGTGGAGTACTGGGACTCCACTTCCGTTTGGCTTTCTCCAGGCCGATTTGGGCTCCAGCTGACCCTGCTGACTCACACTGATTGGAGGAGGAGTGTGCTACTGTGAGAGGCTGAGCAGTGTTTATCCGGCAATAAGCTGTTTGTGCTGCACCCGGCGTTGAGGACTACAACCTGAAACTACCACTCTCCAGATCCCCGGTATTGTGAGTACATATCTACAGTATTGGCTCTGTTGTTTTTTGCCCCTGGACTGTTGTCTTATTTGGCTTTTTGGAGCTTGGGACCCGGCAGTATCCTATCCGCTTACCGCTAACAGCTTTACAGCACACATAATAACTGCCAGGATGTTTTAATATATATATCTATCTTCCTGTTGATATCTTACGGTAGCAGTTAACTTTGGAGGTTTTACTGCATGTGATTTCTTTATACTCTCACCCCTACGCTATCGATTGCAGAAGTGGGAAGCTGACAGTGAGTGAAAAAGTAACTGACATAGAGATCTCTGTCTTGGGACATGCAGTTACCAATTGACTTTATACAATGAGCGCTGCTTTAACAGTTATCAGAAAATATCTCTTTGCCTATGAGCTCTAAGTCTGTGAAAATTATACAGAAAGCATCTCTATCCTGGGTCTATTTGGGGACTATCTTGGATGTGTTTATACATTGAGGATCCTATAACACTGCATGCCGCGAAGGTGGCAGCCTCCCTTAGCACACTATACACACCTGATCTCTTTATCTGTGAGCACAGTCAGTTGCTCAATTCCTCCTTTTGTTACATTACACCCTGACCTAGAGTTCAGCTCACTTCTTCTATGAGAGTCAGAGGGTTTTAACCTATATAAGCTATTTCGTGTGGGATTACACTCAGTTCTTCAAATATTTACATTATTAAAGCATTAACCAGTTAAAGTAGCTGTTGGCACTTTTTCCTGATTTATGGACAACATGTCACAATCAGATTTATTTTTTTCTCTTAATGAGACAGATGAAGAGAATTGGGATTCATTGGAATTGAAAGATGTGTTTGAAAGTGATACACCTAACACTGTTTTGGGAGATTTATTTTATGATCTAGAGAATCTAAAGAAAAAAGAACAAAAACTCAAGTGGGACAAATGGATTCTATCTAAATATATTAACATGACAATGATTCCAAGAGGTCTAAGGATTAACAAATTTCCTACATATGATGTAAAAGACCCTGGTTTTATAGAAAGATGGAACCAAGCTTTAACAGACTGCTCACTTAAACTTATATCCTTGTTAATTGAATACAAGGATTTACTATTGGCAGAGGTTAAGAATAAGATAACTGCTTTACAGGGTGATATGAATAAATATAAATTGTGTAATATCTATCCAGAATATGATGCTATACTCAAGAATGTTATGGAAGAATCTAAGAAATTAATTATCCATATTAAGCATTCTAAATACATACGTGACCAAAAAGATTATAGCAATGGTACGGTTTACATCTGGCGTAAAAGGCAGAGAGGTAGAGCTTGGTCACAAACTACTAATAAATCTATGGCGCAGAGTGGGGGACAGGCTACTCCATCTTATAAACCTAATAAGGTGAATAAGAAATCCAACAGAGTGATTGGATCTAAACAGGTTATATTCTATGACTCAGAGCCTGAGCATACCGATGAAGATAGATTTGCATCTAGTTTTGATGATGAGACAGGCTCAGCCTCTGAGGGAGAGATATCTGAATTATTGGAGAATACTGTACAAAACTCTTTGCCTAAAAGCATTCTGAAAGAGCCTAAGGGGCTGATATGGGAACCATCCCTAAGAGGGGTGGGAGAGGTAGGCAGAGAAGAGGTCGGTCTCATTATTCCCAACCTAGTATTACTAGGGAGTCTATGACCAGTGAAATGGGACCCAATACACAGGTTTTTCAGTGGGCACAGAAACAACCCAGAGGGGGAGGGAGAGGCTATTCACAGAGGAAAGAGGAAACAGATGTACAGTTTCAGAGGTACCCAGTGAGAGAGAACAGGAATACCAGGGGGCACAGGTATCAGTGAATGACTTTTCGGTAATTAATTTATCCTCCTATCAGATAACCGATGTTGAGAGAAAAGTCCTAGGATATGGTCTTAACTTTGTCCCATCCAGGGACTTTGATCTATTCCAGACTATATTGGATGTAAATAAAATGGTAAGGGACCTTACCCTGAGGAAGTTCTTCTCAACATCTACTGATAGCGCACCTGATACTTCATTTACACATGATCAAGAGAGGAGTCAAGCTGACTTATCGTTCAGTGATGCCTGTGCTCTGACAGACCTAGAAGATTTGGGTGGTACACAGGAGGCGAGATTAACCACCTCGCAAACCAACTACCATCAATACAATTTGAAATCTAGGTCAAACTTTTATCCGTTGCAAACTAGGGGTAAAGGCCTAGAAGTTTTTCACAAAAGAGTCATTGAAGATCTCACTGCACTGGATAAATCCAGCAAATCAGACCGTTACTCTAATTTGTCAAGACTAGAAAGAGAGGCAGTAGCGACCCTACAGAATAATAAGGAGGTGGTCATACGTCAGTCTGACAAAGGGGGCAGTGTGGTTTTGCTGGATAAAGACATGTACATTAAGGAGGCCTTAAGACAACTTGAAGATCCTGAGGCCTATATGGAACTAGCCAGGGATCCCACAATGCAGTATAGAGCTATTCTTAGGGACCTTTTGGATGATGGGGTGGAGATGGGCATTTTTGATGAACAGACATATGACTGTCTAATGGTCGATAGTCCTGTGGTGCCCATCTTCCACCTCTTTCCAAAGGTCCATAAGAGCCTAGTGGATGTACAAGGTAGGCCAATAGTGGCAGGGATTGGCTCCTTATTGGAACCTCTCTCCAAGTGGGTGGACCAATTCCTTCAACCCCTAGTTCAAAAGTTGCCAAGTTTTGTTAAAGACACAACTCATGTGCTCTCTAAACTTGAAGACGTGATTTGGGAGTCAGGATACAGCTGGATTACTATCGACGCTGTGTCCTTGTACTCCTCTATTCCCCACGAATGTGGCCTAAAAGCAGTATCTTACTTTTTGAGAATGGAGACTGACCTCTCCTTGGAGCATAGGGAGTTCGTGCTGAGAGCGGTTCATTTTCTACTCCAGCATAACTTTTTTATGTTCGAAGGAAAATTTTACCTCCAGAGACGTGGAACCGCTATGGGGGCCAAGTTTGCCCCCTCCTATGCCAACCTATTTATGGGTTGGTGGGAGCGGTTCCATGTCTTTGGAGGTAATAGAGACAATACTCGGTATATTGTTAAATATCTTCGCTATATAGATGACCTGTTGGTCATCTGGTCAGGCAATAAAGATCAAGTAAAATCGCTGGTTGACACGTTCAACACTAATAATGTGGGCCTGAGTTTCACCTTTGAGTGGAATCAGACCAGTGTCAACTATTTGGATGTGACCCTCAGTTCTGATGCTCTAACCAGGGGGGTGTCCTCATCTCTTTATAGGAAGCCTATTTCTGGGAACACGCTGTTGCATGCCAGAAGCAGTCATCCTCGGCATGTCTTCAAAGGCATTGCTAAAGGCCAATTCATGCGGATTAAAAGAAATTGTTCCCGGGAAGAGGATTTCCTTAGGGAGAGTGAGGAACTAAAATTTAGATTGAAGGACAGGGGGTACCCTAAGAATTTGATACACAGGGCCTTCTCTGAGGTGTCGGCTATGGACAGAAAAAGTGTCCATGGTCGGCAAAAAGAAAACAAATCGATGCATCATCCTTCTTCTAGGTTCAAACCTACCCTGGTTACGGCCTTTTCTAATCAGTTCAATAAAGTTTGCAAGGTAATTGAGAAGAACCTGCCTATTCTCCGTGGTGACACGGTTCTAAGGAAAATTATGGATGATGGCTGTAACTTTATTTACAAAAGGAATCTAACCTTGGGTAACATCTTGTCTCCTAGTATGCTGCCACAGAAAGATAGTGGCAGCTCCTGGCTGAAGGTAAAGGGAACTTACAAGTGTGGTAAAAGAACATGTAAGTCATGTGACCACATGTATGTTTCCAAAACATTTACCTCAGCCCGAACGTCAGAAGTGTTTGACACTAGAGGTTGCATTAAGTGTGGCAGCAAATATGTCATATACCTCATTGAGTGCACTGAGTGTAACAAACAATACGTGGGCAGAACCACTAGACCTGTGGGCAAGCGAATTAGGGAGCATCTCTCTTATGTCTCACAGGAAAGGGCTGTCTCTGCTTTATCTAAGCATTTTTTGGAAGTTCATTCGGGAGACGTTGGAACCCTCAGGTGGCAGGCTATAGAACAAGTGTCCAGACCACCAAGAGGGGGCAATTTGTTCCATATTCTCTCTAGACAGGAGATTTATTGGATACATAGGCTTGGTAGTCTGTTGCCTGAGGGTTTCAATTCCGAATTTGACATCATCAATTTTTGGCATAGATAGTGGCTATGCTTTACTATCTTATTTAGTTATTTTACTTGCATAGAGTTGCCTATATCAGTCTACTGTGGGTGCTACTGTTAGCTTTAGATTATGTGGAAATATTTCTTCAGGTTATATTATGTATTTAATTTATGAGTAACCACCTATTTCATATAGTACTTTAGTAATTTAAAATATGTATTTTTATTACTTTTGTACTTTATTTTTATGGAAGTCTCATTATTTGATTATTTAGTTATGTATCTGACAAAATTTATTTTCACTATCACACTATGTATGTGCATTCCCACTTGTATATAAATATCTGTATAGGATAACTCTGCCGATATTCTTAGTAACATTTTAGCATATTGCTCTTGTTACTTATGTGTTTAACTTATTTCCCTATATAATTGTTCTATTTATACCCATGTACATATATTATGTATTATATATATATGTTAATTCCTTCATCTGCACTGCTTTGAGATACTAGTTTGTTTTTAACCTGGTTTTATTTTTTCACCACTCCCACTGGGGGAGTGGTTAACAGGTATATCAGGTGCTCTGTGTTGAACACCTGTTATCAGTCTATGACTACGGCCACTCTGAGCCAAAACCGGTCAGACCTTTTGTACCAGATCTCTATGCAGAGATCATTTTGTGACCTGTTTTATCCTATGTTTATATAATAAAGGCTTTTTTCTACATTTTATGTTTTGAACTTGAGTGCAACGTTTTTCCCTTTTCCTGGACAAAGCCTTGGATCATCTTTTTTCTCTTACATTTCTGTGGAGTACTGGGACTCCACTTCCGTTTGGCTTTCTCCGGGCCGATTTGGGCTCCAGCTGACCCTGCTGACTCACACTGATTGGAGGAGGAGTGTGCTACTGTGAGAGGCTGAGCAGTGTTTATCCGGCAATAAGCTGTTTGTGCTGCACCCGGCGTTGAGGACTACAACCTGAAACTACCACTCTCCAGATCCCCGGTATTGTGAGTACATATCTACAGTATTGGCTCTGTTGTTTTTTGCCCCTGGACTGTTGTCTTATTTGGCTTTTTGGAGCTTGGGACCGGCAGTATCCTATCCGCTTACCGCTAACAGCTTTATAGCACACATAATAGCTGCCAGGATGTTTTAATATATATATCTATCTTCCTGTTGATATCTTACGGTAGCGGTTAACTTTGGAGGTTTTACTGCATGTGATTTCTTTATACTCTAACCCCTACGCTATTGATTGCAGAAGTGGGAAGCTGACAGTGAGTGAAAAAGTAACTGACATAGAGATCTCTGTCTTGGGACATGCAGTTACCAATTGACTTTATACAATGAGCGCTGCTTTAACAGTTATCAGAAAATGTCTCTTTGCCTATGAGCTCTAAGTCTGTGCAAATTATACAGAAAGCATCTCTATCCTGGGTCTATTTGGGGACTATCTTGGATGTGTTTATACATTGAGGATCCTATAACACTGCATGCCGCGAAGGTGGCAGCCTCCCTTAGCACACTATACACACCTGAACTCTTTATCTGTGAGCACAGTCAGTTGCTCAATTCCTCCTTTAGTTTTATTATTTGTTTTCTTTTCTAAAGGCTATTTTTTCCCACCGCCTCATATGCTACACAGTGATTGCTTAAAATGTTCCTAACTATGCAAATGTAGCTAACAAAATTATAGCTTCAAATTATTTTAGAGTTTAGCGTTGCTGTAATAGAGACTACAGTAATACAGTTGGTAGTGTCAGCTATGGATTTGCTCAATAACAATAGTAGGTCAAACAGGAATTCAAGGTCATGAAGAATCCTGAAAATCACACGGCTAATGAATGAGTTATTGTGATTATAATAAAGAAAAGTGATCGGGGAAAAGAGTAAAGCCCTTGAAATCTGATTAACAGAGCAAAATATGATCAGCAGCACAATCAAGATTTCAATTATAGGTCCCAATTTATTATGTGGGAAGCCTGTGTCCTATCATTGCTCTTATCTTTCTGTATCTGTTAAGATGTATATGTTCTTCCATTGCATTTGCAATGTGTAAGGAATTATCATAGCAATGAAAATTTCAGAAGAATGGAAATGGATCATGCTAAACTTATTTTCCCATTCAATCAGATTAAATGACTTTGAAGTTTATATTAAGCTTGAAATGTAACCCTTTAACTGCTGAGCCATTTTCAACCATGTGCTGAGCTGCTTTGCAGTTTTCAGATGCTGCTAACATTTAGGCCCTATAGTAGGTCATTTTTCAGTTAGAAACCCACACATATAATATATTTTTTTTCAGTAGACCCTGCATATTGAAACTATACGATTATTTTTGTATACTTTATATCATGATGTGTAAGAAACCGAAAACAAAAAGTGTGAAAAAATGATTTTTTTTAATTAAAATTGTATTAAACAAGGTTATAAACATTATTGTGTGTGTCTTTTTTTTCTCTCTTAACTCTATATTAAAAAAAGGGGCTATCCTCATATAAATAAGGGGCTTTTGGTATATGTATGTAACTTTGATCTGCACACAGGGGCTCCCATGAACTTCTATGCAAATAAATGCACATTTATTAACACCAGGTGATCACTATTACCACATTGATCACCAGGCTAACAAAACTTATAATGGGGCTTTATTTCTAAAATAAGGGTCTTGTGGGTCTCTATTCCTTTTTGATTGCATGTTATAAGGACATTCAAATATTTAATATATTAAAACAAGTGGGGTTTTTTTGTTTTTTAATATGCTTAAACTTTAACCACCAAGACACACATAATTTTAAATTTCAAACGGTGAGTCTTGGGGGGTTTCTAGGGCTTAAGGGAGCTGAGATCAAGGGGTTGGAATATCAACCCCTCCATCCAGCACCCTGAAGCCCTGATATTCTTCATACCACTTCCGGGTTTGGTAACATTACAACGCACATCTGTGGTGATATCACTGGCATCCCTGAATTCCCCAGGTGATGTCAGAGCCCTACACCACCAGGAATGCAATGTAATTCAGATTTAAAGTTGTTTAATTAAGGCTAGAAGATGATCCTTAAAGGCATATGAAACCCAAAATGTTTTCATTCAGATACAGTATACTTCTGTTATAAAATGTACTTTGTTCCTCTCAATATCCTTTGCTAAAAAGTGGGTAGGTTGGTTTAGGAACATGCAAATGTCTGCAACACTTAATAATAATAATAATAATAATATTATTATTATTATTATTATCGGTTATTGTAGAGCGCTAACAGATTCCGCAGTGCTACGGTATGGTAAAAATGCTTTTAACAATGTTATACCTTCGCAAAAGTAGTGTTTGTTGTCATACAGTTTTCCTCCAACAAATTTAATAGAACAATTTGGGATTTCTTTAATTCACTATTATTAGATATTTCTGTGGAAACCTCTTCAATACTATATTTTTATGATGAAGCCTGACATATTCAAAATATATCGTTATTAATATTGATGATTAATAATCTTTAAGAGTTTTTTAAAATCACGGAAAAAGATACAGGGATTTACATTTTTAAATTCTGTTGGATGAACAAGTATTCAGTAAAATTATTATATACTTAAAAATAACATGACACAAAATCCTATCATTAGAGGTCATACATAGTGTGTGGTGATAATACTAAAGTTAGTGTGAACAACACATACCCCTATTATGTATTCATAACCATATTACACAAAATTTAACCTCCTACAATTATACAATAGGGCTTTGAATTTTATACAAAATAGCTAATGTCCAATTCTATGCCCATGCCAACGGGGATTCTTGTTTTTAATTTAAATATCCAGTAGAGCTCTTTTTTTATCCAAAATTTTGGATTTATTTCCTCCTCTGATTGGCATTTTTGCCTTAGTTGGAAAAAAAAAAACTCTTAAAGATGATTAATCATCAATATTAATAACAATATATTTTGTGTAAAATCTAATTGCATTTATTGAACTGTATAAATATTTTGTTTTATCTGTGCAGTTGGTGTACATAATAGGGACATATATATATATATATATATATATATATATTGGGCAATTCTTTTTGCGCTTTATGTCTAATAAAAGTATGGGCAAGTGTGAGGGCATTTGTTGCCCTATATAAAGATGTCCATTATGTACACTAATTAAATCTATGATTAAGTGCCACTAGGGGGTGCAAAGCGCGTCAGACTGCCTCTTGTTCCACCTGTCTGCCTTGGTATGTGCCTTCAATAAACATTAAAAAATATATTTTGGGGATCCGTTGTGCAGCCGTATCTTGTTTGTTGGCTATTCCATTGGGGTTTTGGTTCCCGCCCCTCCGACTTGCACCTTGTCTGTTTGTGACGCTACCGTCTGGCTGTTTCCCTTTGATGACGACAGCATCTTGCAAACAGTAACCCCATCAGGATGCTGGCTGTTGCGGCTTGTGACTCAATTTGAACAATAAGTACACATCCCTGTTTGCATTGCTTTGTGGGGGATTCCATTCTATATGTCTAACCCAGTATATCTTAAAAACCACTGTGTGTTGTATAGACCTCCACAAAATAAAAAAGCCAGTTCAATCACACAAGTATGCTTCAATTACAATATGGGGGTATGGTCGTTATATTAAAATTATTGATGTGGTTCCATTGGTCATCACCATACACTTAAGGCTCCATGAACTAAGCAGGGGAAGATATCCTTGTGCAATGATAACTGTACAGTTTATAGTTTAACATTAATGATAATTTGTTAATTATTAAAATTAAGTATTTTGTTCGACAACAGAAAATGTTTCTGACCTTCTGATATTGTAAACTAGATACATATTTATTATACTTTAATTAGCCAGCAGATCTTAAAATATCTTCTCAGAGACATAACTTTGTAGTTTCACCATACTAAATAAAGATAATTGCTTTTAAAAGACACATAAATCCCTAAGTAATTGGACACTCTTTCCTGTTTAAATTAAGTCTATCCAGTGTAACATTTACCAAAAAATATTTTCGGATGTTAAAAAGGACAGCAGAAGTATTAAAAAAATAATCCAGCAACATGTTGGTTGTTGATGTTATACAAATTTGCATATATATAGCATGGTTCTGACCACTAATATGAAAATGAGAAAAAAGGTTGGCAGAAGGTATATTGCTACATACATAGAGGCCATATATTATAATCAAACAAGACTGATTTTTAAACATGGACTGCTCAGTTATTCTGTCTTTTCTACTCTAGTCCCACCCCATGTTGCTAAATTTATAAGTAAACCAAAATCTAATTGCTTATTTCCCACCACAACTACTAAAATTAAATTAGCTACTTTAAATCACATTAATTGCCAAAATTAAAATAAAGTTTCTGACAACTCATAAAAAAAAAGAAGTAATGGGCATATATTAGTATACAGGAACAGTATATAAGTATTACGGAACAGTGCTATTATTTTTTAAGGCTTTATATCTCAAGATCTAATGAGCATGTTTTCCCCCAAATAAAAGGACAAACTAAAGTCTGTTAGCAAAGCTTATGAAATTATTTATCTACAAATATTCCCTTAAACTTTAATAAAAAATGTTTTAGAATAAGGACTTAATAAGCTTAGATATTAGACTATACACAAAGCTAGCAGAAAAAAAAAACTATACCAGGGGCCTGATTTTAGGGCATGGCGTGAAATTAGAGTGCATAATTTACAGGTGCGGAACTTCCTGAATTCTCTAAGATAAAGGGTTGAACCCATAGATATTATAACTGACTTTCATAGAAATATAATAAATGTTTCTGGAATACAGAATCTAACTACTTAGGGGCCTATTTATCAAAGGGCTTGAGGACCTGATCCGATACTGCGGATCAGGTCCGCAAGACCTCGCTAAATGCGGAGAGCAATACGCTCTCCGCATTTAACATTGCACCAGCAGCTCACAAGAGCTGCTGGTGCAACGCCGCCCCCTGCTGACTCGCGGCCAATTGGCCACCAGCAGGGAGGTGTCAATCAACCCGATCGTATTCGATCGGGTTGATTTCCGGCGATTCCTGTCCGCCTGCTCAGAGCAGGCGGACAGGGTTATGAAGCAGCGGTCTTTAGACCGCTGCTTCATAAGTTGTGTTTCTGGCGAGTCTTCAGACTCCGTACGGAGCTTGTTAAATGGGCCTGTTAGAGTCAAGTTAACAAGGGAGTATTTGACATTGACATAAATTCTGGAGCAAATGTAAATGTTTTCTTTACAGTTTAAGTTATATATGCTTCTTGTTTAGCACACATTACTTTTCTGTCAGTTAAATACATTTATGTTATATTTTGAGCAAACAAAAGTGAGACCTGCAGCTGTAAAATGCCTAGAGAATGTACCCAGGGAACTCCTCTATCCAGCCAATCCAAGCACATCCAGAATTTGTAAAATAAGAATACTAAATACATTGTTGTATTCAAAATCCAAACACAATAAAATACAAAAAAGAAAGTAGAAGGCTTCAATGTAAAACAGTTTAAGGACAAAATCTAAAATCTTAAAGTGATGGTAAACTCTCCCCTTTATAAAATCAGATCTGGAATGTAAGCGCTATTTTAGATGGGGTTTTATTCATCATGTGCAATGAAGATGCGCTATAACTTAGTTATTAATATAGATATGAAATTCAAATACCCCACGTTACACCACCCACTTCAAAAGTCAATTTTCCTGTCAGCTAAATGATTGAATTACACTCCAATCAATGCTCTAGCTACAACAAAAGTGCCATATGGGGAGAGCGCTGATTGGACAACAATTCAATCTGTTAGCTCACAGAAAAGTTTACTTTTAAAGTGGGCGGAGGACAATGCAGTATTTGAATTTCATATCTATATTAATAACTAATTTATACTGCATCTTCATTACAGCTAATGGAAGTGGAGGGCCCTCTAGTGGGCCTGTAGCAAAATTAAGGGATAGCTGACTTGAAGTCTGGAGGATTCTAGAAGTGTGTGTATGCTACAATGTTGCAAATGTGTGGGAGGGTGTACCTCTTGCCTTTATAGGGTCCTGTTCCAGTGGATTCGGCCTCTTCCTGCCTCCAGACTTCGAGGAGAACTTTCTTCTGTGCTGGATATCTTGAACTTTAGGCCCCAGGGATCATGAAGCGTGCCAGGCGTACTTCTTTGCCTCCCAGGAGGTACAGGGATGCGGTGGTGGAGCCTTCAAGAAGAAAGAGACCTGCAGGAGAAAATGAGGAGTCAGACCTGGATGATGTGGTACCCCCTACCCCCCAAGTTAGGGTTCCCAGTAGGCCCTCCATTGCTACTAGACAGAGGGTTAGGAGGGAGCTCAGTTACACCCCTTCTAGCAGGGCGGGGGCGGGGGCAAGCACCAGGGCTAGGGGAAGAGGAGCAGGGAGAGCGGTTCCCAGTGTTGATTCTGCCCAGGTTTCTGCTAGGACTGGGCCTGAGGTAGGGGGAGCTGGGGAGCATGGAGCAGACATTGGGGCCCTTATGCAGCAGCTCCCGGCGCTTCCGCCGGGCGCTCTGGCCACTGTCTTGGCCCTTGCCCAGTCTCTGGCCTCTGGCCGGGGGTCGGGCGGCATAGTGCAGGGCCTGGATGGTGCCGGAGGGTCTGGGGTTATTGCCGGTGGCTGCCGCGGCCGGGCGGGCTTGAGGCCTTCTAGCAGCATGGGGCGTGGCCACGCCCCCGCACGTAACGTGCGTCGCGTCTCCTCCCCCTCTGACGGATCTTCTTCTGGGGAGGAGCGCGGTCGCACGCGCACACAACGCCGCCCTGCTGACCAGCCGGAGGAGCCTTCCGGAGCAGCCCCTAGTAAGTTGGGGAGACTCCGGGTGGCGACGACGGCCGCAGGGGGCAGGGGGGCGGGTACCGGGCAGGTGGTGAGTGTGGCTGCAGGCGAGGAGCATAGGCGGCAGGTGAGAGGCTCATGTGTTAGAGGCGCAGATGACGCCATCACGGCAGATGGGGACCCCATGGGTCACAGGCAGCAGGTTATACCTCCAATAGAAGCGGAGGTTGTGGTGCTGAGGGGTAGTGGCTCGAATGGTGCTGTTGCCGGTATGAACAGGGATCTTATCATGAGAGATCAGCCACAGAGTCAGGAGCAAAGTGTGAGAGTTTGCAGGGGACAAAGTTTAGGTGCAAATGATGCCCCCTACTTTCAAGAAGCGGTACGTCCGCAACAGGCCCCTGAGCAGCAGAGGGAGCAGATAGCTAATAGACAAGGCAATGAAAATGTGACTCTTGGGTCAGGTACTATAGGTAATGTAAATGCTTCTAGGCAGGGCCAGTTGAGGGGTGTGAATGCACGTGTGGACAGTGCGCAGATCGCTGCTGAGGTACAGCGCGAGGTGAGAGAATGCGTTAGTCAGGCATTGGGTGTTCAGGAGGATTTGATTAGAAGGGCGGTGGCTGCAGCACTTGGGGTGCAAGAGAGGGCTAGGGGTGTCGAAAAGGAGGGTGCGGCCCCATCTGGGGCCCTCTTCGTCACTCAGAGTACTCCCCAGTCTGTTTTGTCTCCTCAGGTGTCATCAGGTGCTGAACGCAGAATGGAGGCTGGTACAAGCGGCCATTGCATGGCAAATGGAGGAGCTGTGGGACTTGCTAGCATTTCAGAAGGCGGACAACCACAGCCATCGGAAGGAGTGTCGCAGCAGCTGTCTCAAGCTGGTGAGTGCACAATCACTGATATTACACACACTAACATGGGGTCTTCCTCTAGTGACTCAGGTTCTGATAGCGAGGCAGGGCTGGGTTTAGTGGGAAAGGGCCAACAACAAATGTTTAGAATGATTAAAAAATTAGTGGCAGCGCAGGTGCAGGCGAAGGCAGGCACGCAGGGTGTCGTGGAGAACAATTCCTTAGCGCAAGCGGGAGTTGCGCCGGCGGGGCAGGTGGCATCAAGAAAAGTGGCGGTGCATGGGGATTCCTACCCATGCCTAGTCCACTCACTTTACGGCCATTTGAAGGCTAAAGTGATTAAAAAGATCCAAGAGGGTAGATATGTGAATATCTACGAACTCACTCCGGAAGCCTGTAGAGCTAAGGAGAGGGCGGCCGAGGGCTCGGGCCCCAAGAAAGTTAGGCGCCAGGAAACTTATGAGGAATGGCAGGCTGGATATAGGGTGTTGGCGTCCTGCTATGTTGATAGGTGGCCGACTCAGGGGCATAACCTTTTTAAATATCAAGACACTATTGGTGATATTTACAAAAGGTTCAGGGAAGGTGCTTGGCGGGACTACGATGTGGCGTTTCGCAAGAAAATGGTGGGTAACCCCATCTTACACTTCGGGACGCAAGATATGCACCTGTGGTCTAAGTTGGGGCGCGAGAGGTCTACTTCGCCAACCGGGGCGGCGAAGCCTGGGACGCAGCGGTCCTTTCCGCGCCCGAAGAGGCGGGGGAGGGAGTGCTGGAAATTCCAGGACAAGCAGTGTGACAGGGGAGCAAATTGCTCCTTTCGGCACATCTGCAAGTTTTGCAGCGGACCCCACCCGGGTGCAGAATGCGCGAATAGAAGGGGAGCCGGTGCACCCTCCCCGATTAGTAGAGGGGGACCTGGGGGCAAGGGCCCCAACTCCACTTAGGTACGAGAGGATGGCGCCGTGGCTGGCGCTGTATCCTGACGGCGAGGCAGCGGCAGTCCTGTCGTCGGGATTGAGGGTGGGGTTTAGGATACCGATTACATCGCAAGTAACTGGGTCCTCCGTCCACCGTAACCTAAAGTCAGCTTATGAGTTCCCGCACGTAGTGAGGGAGAAGCTGGATAAGGAACTGAGGCTGGGGAGGGTGGTCGGCCCATTTCGGGAACGACCAATCGCGGATCTAGTAGTCTCTCCACTGGGGGTAGTTCCCAAGCGGGAGAAGGGGAAGTACAGGCTCATTCACCACTTGTCTTATCCCAAGGGGGCGTCAGTGAACGATGCGATAGATCCGGACCTCAGTTCCGTGCATTATCAGTCCTTTGACGAGGCACTGGAGGTGGTTCGCTCTCGGGGTCGCGGGGCCTTGATGGCCAAGCTGGACATTGAGTCCGCCTTCCGCTTGCTCCCACTTCATCCTTCCTCATTCCGGCTGATGGGGATGAAGTTTGAGGGTGAATTTTTTGTTGACAGGTGTTTGCCCATGGGCTGCTCCTTGTCATGTGCCCTTTTTGAATGCTTCAGCTCCTTCCTGCACTGGGTAGTGCAGAGGGCGTCTGGGGGCGGGGCCGTGGCTCACTACCTGGATGATTTCCTGCTGGTAGGGGGTCCAGATACTGATGAATGTGCGGCATTGATGCGGGTGATGCAGGATATTACAGCAGAGTTTGGAGTGCCGCTCGCGCACGAAAAAACGCAGGGACCATGTACCTGCCTGACGTTCCTAGGCATAGAGATCGACACTGTTGCCTCCCTATGCCGGCTCCCAAAAGATAAAGTCGACCGCCTACTTGGGGCGGTTCAATCAGCATGTCGCGCGGAGCATATCTCCATTACTGAGCTGCAATCCCTTCTGGGGTTGCTTAACTTTGCGGGGAGGGCGATCCCCATGGGGAGGGTCTTCAACCGCAGGTTAGAAGCTCAATTGAAGGGGCCTCGGACGCTTAGCCACAAGCGTCGGGTGACAGAGGAGATGAGGGACGACCTGAGAGTTTGGGAGAGGTTCCTTGTTCATTTTAACGGGGTCTGCCTTTGGAGAGATGGGCCCATTTCCAATCAAGCCTTGCATCTGTTCACGGATGCCGCGGGCGGGTTTGGCTATGGAGCCTATTTAGACGGAGACTGGAGTGCGGAGCCATGGCCAGAGGGCTGGGCTGCCGCGGGTCTCACGCGTAACCTTACGATGCTAGAACTCTTCCCTATTGTGGTAGCAATAGAACTATGGGGAGAGAGGCTGTCAAATCGGTCAGTAATCTTCTGGTCAGACAATATGAGCGTGGTATATGCCATAAACAGGTTGTCAGCAACCTCACCGGTGGTGGTGACCTACCTACGGCACCTCGTCTTGCGGTGTTTGCAGCTTAATGTTCGCTTCACAGCACGGCACGTCCCAGGGGTGAGCAATGTGATAGCAGATGCCCTTTCCAGATTTCAATGGGATCAGTTTAGAAGGGTAGCCCCGAGGGCGGCAGCTGAGGGTCTAACGTGCCCTCTTTTCCTTTGGCAGCTGGCGGGGGTTGGGAGTCCATCCTCCCCATGATCAGGGCATCGCTGGCTCCTAAGACGTGGGCTGCGTATTCGGCGCATTGGAGGGCATGGGAGCGTTTCAGCTTGCAGAAGGGCTTCTTGTTGTGTCAGGCGTCTCAGGTACACGTTCTAGAATGGCTTGCGTGCTTGAAGCTTGAGGGTATGTCCAGATTGTCAGCTTTGAGCAGGTTAGCGGCATTGTCCTTTTTCAATAAAGCCTTAGGTTTCAGGGATTATACAGGTACTTTTCTAGTAAGGCAGATCTTGAAGGGATGGGGCCGGTTGGCCCCACCCGCAAAGGATCGGAGGGAGCCGATCACGACGGAAAGATTGCGCTCGTTGGTGGTAAATCTGGGGGCAGTGTGCAGTTCAGCCTACGAGGCGGTCTTGTTTCGGGCTGCTTTCGCACTGGCATTTGCGGGGGCGCTGAGGATAGGCGAAGTGGTCGCCTCCTCCACAAGAGGGGAGGTAGGCGGTATTAAAGTGGGGCACGTAAGGACCACGGACGATTGCGTGCTCTTGCTCATTCCCAGATCCAAAACTGATCAGGATGGGAAAGGGGCCTGGTTGCCTTTAGCCAGACACGAATACACAGAGTGCTGCCCGGTATCGAGCGTGGCGGATTATTGCCGTGTACGGCTGGTCGGAGGACTACAGTTTCTCGTGCACGAGGACGGTAGTTCACTTTCAGCTTTCCAGTTCCACAAAGTGCTTGCCAAAGTGGCAGCGGCAGCGGGATTGGATCCATCTAAGATTGCGCCGCATTCATTCCGCATCGGGGCAGCGACTAGTGCTGCGGCCTTGGGGTCGTCGCAGGCGGTCATTAAGAAAATGGGGCGTTGGAAGTCTGAGCGATATAGGGGCTATATTCGCCCATTGCATGCTTAGTGATGAGGGTGTGTAAGGTGTGTAACCTCTTGATTCCTTCCCGACTTGGTGGGGAGTGGGGGGGGTGAGAAAGGGGTATTGCCAGTGGTTTGTCACCATTTCATTGTCCCCATCCATGTTGTTATAGGTACAGGAAAGACCCCGGTGCGCGTGTGGATTATTGGGCACTCCTTTATCCACTGGGCGGCTATCAGGGCGCATCATTCCCCGGGAGGGCAGCAGCTAGGATTGGCAGCATCCAGGGCTAACATTCGCTGGCTCGGGCGCAGGGGTCTTAATTGGAGGGAGCTTCCCGCTCTGTTACAGGATGCACATAGGAGGTGGGGAAAGCCTCAAGTGATTGTTGTGCATCTGGGCGGAAATGACTTGGGATCCATTCCCGTGTTGGATTTAATACGGATTATGGTTGCGGACATTAAGTGGGTGTGCACATGGCTTCAGGATGTGCGGATAGGTTGGTCTAACGTGGTTGCACGGCTGCGTTGGCGTCACATTGTGACACAGAGGGCAGCGTACAATGTCCGCAAGAAAGTTAATAGGGAAGTGGGGAGAGCGGTCACGGCCGTGGGAGGTTTCGTCATTAGGCATGACACTATTACGGCCGACAAGAAGGCCCTTTACCGACCGGATGGGGTTCACCTGGCGGACGTCGGGTTGGACATTTTCCTGGCTAACCTTAAGACAGCCATCTCATCGGTTGTTTAAAATGAACATTTATTAGGGCATTAGTTAGTTTCAAAGTTCTGTGCTATGGTTGGCATCCGACCGTTGTTAACACAGTTGAATTTGGTTGTATGTTATATTGTTATACTGTTATTTAAGGGCTATGTTGGTTAAGTGTGGCGGCAAGAGGCGTCTTTTGTGGCGGTCGGGCAAGGCCCTCGGAGCGGGTGCAGTGTGAGCAGAGTGACGGCCCGAACACAGGGAGAGGTGTCGCCCACTAAGTGCCGGCTTAGGGGTTCCTCTCCCCCCTTTTAAAGAGCTGCAGGCCGAAGAGCTCTACATAACAAAATCTCTCTCACTGTGCCAATGAGCGTGCGCAACCCCTGTGCCACGCTGCAGACATCGGAGGGGCCTTGTCCGTCAATAAGTAGGGGTTAGTTAGCTAGAAGAAGATGCCGCCACCAACTGGAATGAACTTGCTACAAGTTCAGGGATAGGTTGATTTGAGCTGCCTAATTATTGGCTAGATTAGGCAGAATTCAATTTGTTTAATAAACGCGACCGTGACCGGTCTTTTCCCCAAAGCAGTTGTGTTGTGTTTTTATTGAAAACGTAGGACGTAATAGGAGGTTTATCCCTTATGGAAGTGGAGGGCCCTCTAGTGGGCCTGTATCAAAATTAAGGGATAGCTGACTTGAAGTCTGGAGGATTCTAGAAGTGTGTGTATGCTACAATGTTGCAAATGTGTGGGAGGGTGTACCTCTTGCCTTTATAGGGTCCTGTTCCAGTGGATTCGGCCTCTTCCTGCCTCCAGACTTCGAGGAGAACTTTCCCCGCCCGTCCCTGGATGAAGGTATGTGGCGGCAAGTTAGGTTAAGGGTAAGTCAGTCCTCGGCGGGGGTAGGTTTAGTTGAACCAGCCCCATAAGCCCGAGGTTGTAATTTAGTCATCCACCTCTCTCATACGTGTTGGACGATTCGTTTGGAGAGGATACCTTACTGGGTTGGTGAAATTGTGCCCTAGCTGGCGGTCGGGCAAGGCCCTGGGAGCGGGCGCAGTGTGAGCAGAGTGACGGCCCGAACACAGGGAGAGGTGTCGCCCACTAAGTGCCGGCTTAGGGGTTCCTCTCCCCCCTTTTAAAGAGCTGCAGGCCGAAGAGCTCTACATAACAAAATCTCTCTCACTGTGCCAATGAGCGTGCGCAACCCCTGTGCCACGCTGCAGACATCGGAGGGGCCTTGTCCGTCAATAAGTAGGGGTTAGTTAGCTAGAAGAAGATGCCGCCACCAACTGGAATGAACTTGCTACAAGTTCAGGGATAGGTTGATTTGAGCTGCCTAATTATTGGCTAGATTAGGCAGAATTCAATTTGTTTAATAAACGCGACCGTGACCGGTCTTTTCCCCAAAGCAGTTGTGTTGTGTTTTTATTGAAAACGTAGGACGTAATAGGAGGTTTATCCCTTATGAATTAAACTTCATCTAAAATAGCGCTTACATTCCAGATCTGATTTTATAAAGGGGAGAGTTTACCATCACTTTAAGTAAATTAAAATACAAAAACAAAAATATAGAAATTATTTTTTGAAGTACTATATTGTACCGTGCTTGTCTTTCCTTCAAATGGAGAAATGCATGGAATGTTCATTAGAGAAATATAGCAAAAAATGCCATTCTAAATTCTTCTGGGGGATCTCACAGTTCTCCAGAACCATTTTATATAATCTCATCTGAGCAGTGAGGTTAGAGAATTGGACCCCAGGTTTCCCTTTACGTCAATAAGCAGCTAAAAAAAAATATATTGGCATAGGGGAATATTATTTTTTAACTCAAGCATTATTGACCTTTCAAAAGTTCAGTGTTTTAATAATTGCCAGTCTGAGGTAAACTGTTAAGTTTCAGACTCTTTTATTGAGCCATTCAAGACTTATAGGCATTTGAAAAAACACTATTTAAGATAGAATACTTTCTGCATTGGAAACAAATAGAAATATTGCATTTCATATTAAAATTCAACTCAAGTGCATTGTGTTTTTGAAGCATACTAATCACTGCATTTAAAAGGAAGTGGAGCTTCTGATATGCATTTATTTAGTCCCACTCATTGCAAACATTTAACACATTAAAAGAATGTGCACACAAATGGCATATTTGAACATTCACTCCACTTTAACCACCCATCAGTATGTAATAAGTAATTACAATTTTCTGCATAAATGAAGGTTAAAATGAAAGGTAAATTATTCTATGACTAAAATCATTTAATTTGTACAATTCGGGATGATTTTTTTTTCTTGTCATTGCTTCAGTTTAGTACAACCAGGAAAATGATTGGAAATGTCAATTTGAGAATAGTAGTTGTAAAATAAAGCATTTTTGAAAATGCTATAATAAACAAAAGAATAAAAGTAAACCTCTTGAAGGCAAAATACACACATACCTTATGTACATATGAAAATCTAGCACTAAATTATATGTGTTTATTTATTTTGTAGAATTCAGGAAATACAATTAGATACTACTAGCTGCAAACTATTTAACTGTGTGTGTGTGTGTGTTTATATGTTTGTGTGTATGTGTTATAATAATCAAAGTATTATTATCCAGATAACTGCCACACTGCAATTTTCTTTCCAATAAAATGAAAGTAATTAAACACAAAACGGTCAATTCCAATCCTTCCAATTCCATTTATATGTGTTTATTCATCTCCTAATCCATGTTTTTCAAGTTTTAAGTGATAACAACATTTCTATATTGGGAAAAGTTCATATTGGATCCTAGCAAATAGCAGGAACATCACCCATATGATGCACTTAAAGCAATGGCTACAGCGATCACAATGCTCACAACTACGGGGTTTGCAACAAAATGGACACATCAAATTCAACACACAAACGGTAATGATAATGTGCAAAACTGGCCTATTCAACATGCTTCACAGTATTCCAAGATGATTTGGACTAATTCTATTATCTTGCGCTAATACAATGAACACGGACACCATTTCAGATGTATATATCAATATATTACTGTGTGAGAACTGTTAAAATTCCCATTTTAGAAGATGGGATAAGTTGTGACCACTTTCTTCCAATGGAAATTAATATCTTGCTAAATTGAGCTTACTAAAGTAAAACTGTGCTGTTTTTGTTACCCTAAATTGTTACCCTAAATCATAATTATTTTCTTTAAAATAGACTCCATTAATTTCCTTAATATTGAAGTTAAACTGAAAGGCCTAGGTCTTCCCTACTGTTCTTTTTGAAGAGAGACACTGCATTAGCTATTCTCCAATTATCCAGGAAAACTCCTGTCAATAGTGTTTGATTAAACATATCAGCAAATGGGTCACTAAAACTGATTTCATTTCTTTTGAAAACCCTTGGACTAATATTATCTAGACCCACAGACTTTTTATGTTCATCTTTGATAATGCCAAAAAACCCTCATCATCTGTAGAAAGATTAGCACTAAGCACATTTCCATTTTTTTTTTTTTTTATATAGATATTGTATTTTATTTTCAAAATTAGAGATACAACAGTGTGCCAATAGCACACAACAACCCAAAAAGGAAAAAAGACATACATATACCAAGTGAATAACAATCAGTGTTTACCTATATCAACTCCATTCAGGAGTTATATATTAGCACAATAGGTTAAAATGCTGTACCAAAAGGGAAATGGGGCAGGTAGACAAGAGAGGAGGAGAGAATAATGGAAAATTATTGTTACACAGGGATGATGAAGGGTCTGAAAAGGTGGTGTAATTGAGTGAGAAGCCCAGTGAGGGGGGCCAGGAGGATGGAATGGGGAGGCCTCCTTAGGTATCTAGGTTAGGAAGCCACTGGGTGTTAAACATGGCTTGCCAGTCTGCCCAGATCATTTCAAAGAGGTCTGAATTTTCTAGGGAATAAAATAAATTTTTCTCCATAGAATAAATATATGCCGGACTTCCGGTGGGTGAACCTAGAAGATGGCAGCTGGATCTTTTAGCTCTGCAGAAACCTGCATTTAATATCTGCAAATTTGCCTCTTTCTTTGCCATCTGCAACTCCCTTGGCAGGCAAGCTGTCCGGGAACCTTTGGCAGATAGAAGCCTTTCATCCGCTTCTTCCCTGGAAGTCAGTTTATTAAAAGAAGACCCTTAAGGGATTGCTAAACAATGGCCGCGGCAAGGGACATGGCTCTTCAAATATGTTCTGTCTTCCTGCCTAAGTTTGAACAGCTGTGTATAAGCTATGGAAAGTTAAGAGATGCTATTTGTGCAACGGAAAATTCGAACCCCATAAAACCTGATGCCACACATGGGACTACACTACTGCTACTGGTAAGAGATTTGTAGCCTGTGAGAGCAACCACTCAAGACCAACAATCGTCAGACTGCGGCTCGCAGTGGGGCACCACGTGGATCACCGCTGCGCTCCCGGAGGTAACTCGTGCTGAGATTATATACAGCAGAGCGGGACCTTACCCGGGGGAATATCCTCTGGGTCTCCTTGGTGTGGGGTGTGCTGCGGGGCAGGAGGAGAGCCCGATAATATCATTGCCGGCTCACTTGATCGATGCTATAACCACAGGAGTCACTCACAACCCGGACTGTGCAGTGCTGGCTAGGTGGGAACTTCCTGATGTGGGGTCCTTGCCTGTGCTGCGGTACATGGATCCACATTTAGCCACAAGACGTAACATCTATCCCTTTGCTGGAAAGCAGCATGGCGGCTGGTACCCCCCACAGGCAATCTGGGCTCCACTGACCTGCAACGGCTCAAATCCACCTCGTGCTGGAGTCGGGTAAACTAATAACTCTGTCTGGCTTGTCTGTGTGGGATTCATGATCAGTCTATATCGGCAGCCAATCGAGAGAGTATTGGTTGAAGTTTTATGCTCAAATTGATCCTGTTTTTTGTACCGTAGCTCCCCACGCACTTTGATCAATTCTCTTCCTGTAATATTGCCGACTGTACACATTCTACTGGGGTACCTATGGACCCCAGAACAATGCGATGGTAGCTGGCTGATCTACAATCTAATATATACCTGCTAAGAGCCTTGTTGCCTATCGACCCCAATTTACACAACTTTATTTTGAACTTCTTGTTTAATAAAGCCCAGCGTGTCCTGCATGGCTGCAGGAACAACTACCTGTTAGAACTCTGCCAAATCATTAATATCTGTCAATGTACACATTTCTGTCTTTTCTTATTGTATATCAGCACTTGCTCCTCATGTAGCTGGGATATTCAACTGCCAGTGGGAGATGGCTCATGCTATGTCCTAACGGGGTACCATGAAACACTGAAAACCGGGTCAAACAAGTACAGTTGAATTCTATGGATCTTGATTATTAATATCGATGTTCTGCAGAGACAATGTCTTGTATCTTGATTATTAATATCGATGTTTTGCAGAGGCAATGTCTTGTAACCCTAATTAGCACTATAGGACCTAGTGGACATAGTTTAGTCTGGACAATACTAGGTAAGAAGGGTAATGTCTATTTTACATTCTTTAGTTTAGTGTAGTTAAGTATTATTTTAATCATATCAAGTTAGGTAAGGGCAGCATAGGGTATCTCTGGTAACGATGAAGCGAGTATTTGGAGAATTCAGCTGAGAAAATACACACGCCATATAACATGTAACCTGTAGTTTTTTGGGGGTTTTTTGGGGTTTTTTTCTGGAAAGTCTGAGAACTTTGACAGTCACTTCCCACTTAAATTCACTAATATCACTTCCAGGTCTGTCATAGTTATGTACGTTTCCTTATGGCTTTCCAGTGCATCAGACCTGCCATTTTAGAACACAGTATAACATAATATCTATACAGCTTCCCCTATCCTCTCCAACCGCCCCAGACATTCTGCATTTTGGCCCGAAGAGTTTAGTTTAGCTTAAATACCTGCTGAATCCTTTGGGGATCTGTTTTGTCCCTGGTTTGTTTAGTTTTTGTGTGTGTTATGTGTTGTATTGTTATTTTTTGGTCTATGTTAATAATTTAAAAATAAGAGGTACGGGTGCAATAGGAGATAAAGATCAATGAATGTCACTCTAACTTTACTCACAGAGACCAATTCATATTAGAACATGGCTGTAACTGCATTATGATTGTGTTTGAAGACTTGACTGACATGCTATAGCAAGGCAACGAAAATGGGGTATCTTGTCCCTTTAAAGCGCTATCTACTAGAATGCTGGCTATGCTGAACAAGCTCAATTTTCCATATGCATGGTTGAACAATAGCTTACTCAGACTGAAATTAATTTGCAATGTAAGAATGCATTACTTTATGATCTAGAACATATTTAAACTTTTACCAGTCCAACCACCAGAGGTTAATGTCCCACAGTTATCTGCTAATTAATAGTAGCCCGGTGACAGCAGTAAATCATATAGTGCACTAATTTGTAATATATAATCCTGGTGGTTCTTGTCAGCGTATGTGTATGCTTTATTTTAATACGCATTCTCAACAGAATATTAGTATCCAACATGTTATGTTCACTCCACATTACTGTCTACATTGTCATTGTAAGTAAGCATGTAATTGTAAACATTTGATCTGTTGAACCTGTGCTTTCTTGATAAAAAGAATTAAAAAAAAAAAAAAAAGAATAAATATATGCCATAACTTTAACAATATCTAGCCAGGAGGGGAGGTGTAAGCAGGGCCGGTGCTAGGATTTTTGGCTACATAGGCAAAGACACATTTTGCCGCCCCCCCCCCCCCAAAAAAAAATAAAAAAATTGATATACCCTGTGTAATAGATATTTCTGCATGACATAAATGTGCAGGTAACAACATTTACCTACACACGCACATACTCATACA
Organism: Bombina bombina; assembly: GCF_027579735.1. Classification (NCBI taxonomy): domain Eukaryota; kingdom Metazoa; phylum Chordata; class Amphibia; order Anura; family Bombinatoridae; genus Bombina; species Bombina bombina. The sequence goes on from NC_069501.1 coordinate 764,491,750, forward strand.
ATTTTACACATGCATACATATTTTCACACACACACTTACACATATTTACAGATACATACATACACACACACACATACATATTTACACATACATACACACTCACATTTACATATACATACACACACACACACACACACACATATTTACAAATACATACACACACACATATTTACAAATACATACGTACACATTTTTACACATACACATATTTACATATACACACATATTTACATATACATACACATATTTACATATACATACACATACATCTACACATACTTACACACACATATTTACACATACATACACATACATCTACACATACTTACACACACATATTTACACATACACACATTTACACATACACACACACAAATATTTACATATACATACACACATATTTATACATACACATTTACACATACACACACACATTTACACATACACACACACATTTACACATACATACACACACATACACACACACATTTACACATACACACACACATTTACACATACACACACACATTTACACATACACACACACATTTATACATACACACACACATTTACACATACACACACACATTTACACATACATACACACACATATTTATACATACACACACATATTTATACATACACACACACACATATTTACACATACATACACACACATAAATACACACATTTACACATACATACACACACATATATTTACACATACATACACATTCATACACACACATTTAAACATACATAAACACACATATTTGCAGCAGCATAAGTATCATGTCACTCTGAATTCACGTCTTATATCCCCAAGTTGAGCTGAGACACAGCCAAGCAAAACTCTCTCCCTACCCATCCCCCTCTCCTGTTTACACACACACACATACATATTTACACATACATACACACTCACACACACACACATATTTACAAATACATACACACACACATATTTACAAATACATACGTACACATTTTTACACATACACATATTTACATATACACACATATTTACATATACACACACATATTTACATATACATACACATATTTACATATACATACACATACATCTACACATACTTACACACACATATTTACACATACATACACATACATCTACACATACTTACACACACATATTTACACATACACACATTTACACATACACACACACAAATATTTACATATACATACACACATATTTATACATACACACATTTACACATACACACACACATTTACACATACACACACACATTTACACATACATACACACACATACACACACACATTTACATATACACACACACACATTTACACATACACACACACATTTACACACACATTTACACATACACACACACATTTATACATACACACACACATTTACACATACATACACACACATATTTATACATACACACACATATTTACACATACATACACACACATATTTACACATACATACACACACATATTTACACATACATAAATACACACATTTACACATACATACACACACATATATTTACACATACATACACATTCATACACACACATTTAAACATACATAAACACACATATTTACAGCAGCATAAGTATCATGTCACTCTGAATTCACGTCTTATATCCCCAAGTTGAGCTGAGACACAGCCAAGCAAAACTCTCTCCCTACCCATCCCCCTCTCCTGTTTGCCTCCCCTCTGCTTACTGTGAGGGGCTTGTGTCCGATTTCCCAGTTACATTGTGACCTCCCTCTGCAGGAACAGCTCCCTGGCTTATAAATCTTGTTTAACGAGCAGAGCACAGTATCTCTCTGCACGGAGCTAGGACTGCATTAAGCAGATACTCCCACAAATGGCACTAAGGGTTAAACACAGTGCTTTTAGGACATTAACATATATATACACACAACAGCCCTGCATAAATCAGAAAAAATATATATATTTAAAAAAACAAAGCAAGCCTGTCCTTTAAAAGCAAGTGTTTATTTAAGCAAATGGTTCAGAACATGCAACATGGAAAATAGCTCAGACAGTGGAGTAAAAGTAAACTTGTAGTTAACTGTCTGAGCTATTTTCCGTGGTGCAGTTTCTGAGCCTGTTTGCTTAAATAAACACTTGCTTTTGCTTGCAGGACAGGCTTTGTTTTTTCTATACGCTTTACTTTAATACAGGTTTTGCTTTACCTGTGACTGTCTGCTGCCATGCCAAATCAGAACTGCTGAGTGCTGAGCTACTTGAAGTTCCAGCCAGGACAGCGCAACTCCTGCTCCAGCAGCTCCACCCCCTCATCCTTTCCCTACAGAAGCCCGCGCGCACTGAACAGATGCAGCCTGTGCGCGCGGGAAACATTTGAATTCAGCAAATATTTTTAAAAATTTAACTTAGCTACACATATGTATTAGCACGGCACCCCAATTTCTCAATTTGCCCTAAGAAAATTTAAGGTTATCTATCTAGACTGGGGGCGGACCGCAACGCAATCTGCAAATGTAAAAAAAAAAAAAATTTTTTTGCTGCTGCAAGTTGTCAGTTGTCACCGGCATTTTGCGCCCACATACTGTGGCGCCCTAAGGCCATTGCCTAACTTGCCTTTATGCAAGCGCCGGCCCTGGGTGTAAGTTTTTCCATGATCTGACAATGGATAGTTTTATAGCTGAGAAGAGGTATATATATATAAATATCCTTGGTGCTTGGGTAGTTTGCAAAAGCCTAAATGAAATAAGGTCACTTCTGGAGACTTAGAAAGGGAGATCCCTATTCTGGTTAGGACTGAAACAAGTTTTCCAAAGCGGTTTAAGTTTCGAGCAGCTCCACCAAACATGTTTCATATCGCCTATCTGGTCACAATCCCTCCAACATTTGGGAGAAGCTAATCTGGCCGTAAAATAATACCAGTGCGTGAGTAATTTAAAATATGGCTCATATATGGTAATAAAAAACTAATAAAATAACTTGCTCAAAAAAGAGACAAGATATTTAAAACCTATGGCACTGCATAAAAATGCTGCTAAAATTGGTATATAGAAAATTGGATAAAATATGATGTAACTTATAGTATATAAAAGACTATTTAATAGAAATTTCTTAGAAACACTTTGGTCTCAATGGTAACACATACACAAGTTACTAAAATGTACAAAGAATATATTTATTAGACATAAAAATAGAAGTAAAAAATAAACTAGTGGTTAATAAATAGTATGTAGGTGTCGGCGATGTTGGGGGCAGCAGATTAGGGTTAATACATATAATGTAGGTGGCGGCAGTGTCCGGAGTGGCAGATTAGGGGTTAATAAGTATAATGTAGGTGTCGGCGATGTCGTGGGCGGCAGATTAGGGCTTAATAATTGTAAAATTAGTGGTGTTTAGACTTGGGGTTAATGTTAGGGTGTTAGATGTAGACATAATTTTTATTTCCCCATAGGAATCAATGGGGCTGCGTTAGTGAGTTTTACGCTGCTTTTTTGCAGGTGTTAGACTTTTTCTCAGCCAGCTTTCCCCGTTGATTCTTATGGGGAAATCGTGCACGAGCACGTACGACCAGCTCACCACTGACTTAAGCAGCGCTGGTATTAGAATGCGGTAATGAGCAAAATTTTGCTCAACGCTCACTTCTCGTCTTTAAACTACGGGTTTCTGAAAACTCGTAATACAAGCGCTGCATGTAAGTGAGCGGTGAGACAAAACTGCTCATTAGCACTGCATAGCCTCTAACGCAAAACTCGTAATCTAGGCCTTAGTTTATTAAAAGAATTACTGGAAATAATAAGCAATATTTGAATAAATCAAATCAATAAGCATACATCATTACAATGATTTAATGATTATCAGGTTAAAACTAATGAAAATAATCTCTAAATTATTTTATCTGCAGTAGCTTGTGTGTATAATAAAGAAACAAAAAAGTTTTGTTATTTAAATTCTCAGCATAGCTGGCAAGAATCAGGTAAACTCATACGGCTAGATTTAGAGTTGGGCGGTAGCCGTGAAAACCAGCGTTAGAGGTTCCTAACGCTGGTTTTTACTGCCCTCTGGTATTTGGAATCAGTCAGGAAAGGGTCTAACGCTCACTTTGCAGCCGCGACTTTTCCATACCGCAGATCCCCTTACTTCAATTGCGTATCCTATCTTTTCAATGGGATCTTTCTAACGCTGGTATTTGAGTCGTGGCTGAAGTGAGCGTTAGAAATCTAACGACAAAACTCCAGCCGCAGAAAAAAACCAGGAGTTAAGAGCTTTCTGGGCTAATGCCGGTTTATAAAGCTCTTAACTACTGTGCTCTAAAGTACACTAACACCCATAAACTACCTATGTACCCCTAAACCGAGGTCCCCCCACATCGCCGCCACTCTATTAAATTTTTTAACCCCTAATCTTCCGCTCCGTACACCGCCGCCAGCTAAGTTATCCCTATGTACCCCTAATCTGCTGCCCCTAATACCGACGACACCTATATTATATTTATTAAACCCTAATCTGCCGCCCCCAACGTCGCCGCCACCTACCTACACTTATTAACCCCTAATCTGCTGAGCGGACCTCACCGCTACTATAATAAAGTTATTAACCCCTAATCCGCCTCACTCCCGCCTCAATAATACTATAATAAATAGTATTAACACTTAATCTGCCCTCCCTAACATCGCCGATACCTAACTTCAAGCATTAACTCCTAATCTGCCGACCGGAGCTCGCCGCTACTATAATAAATTTTTTAACCCCTAAAGCTAAGTCTAACCCTAACACTAACACCCCCCTAAGTTAAATATAATTTAAATCTAACGAAATAAATTAACTCTTATTAAATAAATTATTCCTATTTAAAGCTAAATACTTACCTGTAAAATAAACCCTAATATAGCTACAATATAAATTATAATTATATTGTAGCTATTTTAGGATTAATATTTATTTTACAGGCAACTTTGTAATTATATTAACCAGGTACAATAGCTATTAAATAGTTAATAACTATTTAATAGTTACCTAGTTAAAATAATTACAAAATTACCTGTAAAATAAATCCTAACCTAAGTTACAATTAAACCTAACACTACACTATCAATAAATTAATTAAATACAATACCTACAAATAAATACAATTAAATAAACAAGAACTAAGTTACAAAAAATAAAAAAATATTTACAAACATTAGAAAAATATTACAACAATTTTAAACTAATTACACCTACTCTAAGCCCCCTAATAAAATAACAAAGCCCCCCAAAATAAAAAAATGCCCTACCCTATTCTAAATTAAAAAAGTTCAAAGCTCTTTTACCTTACCAGCCCTGAAAAGAGCCCTTTGCGGGGCATGCCCCAAAGAATTCAGCTCTTTTGCCTGTAAAAAAAAAAAATACAATACCCCCCCCCAACATTACAACCCACCACCCACATACCCCTAATCTAACCCAAACCCCCCTTAAAGGGACAGTATACACTCATTTTCATATAACTGCATGTAATAGACACTACTATAAAGAATAAGATGCACAGATACCGAAAATCCAGTATAAAACTGTTTAAGAACTTACTTAGAAGCTTTCAGTTTAGCTTTGTTGAAAAGGTAGCTGGAAAGCCCACTGCAAGTGGGAAATAAGACACTCCCCCCCTCCCCCTTCTTTTGCATATGAAAAGACCCTTTACACAAACAGAAGCAAGCTGGAGAAGGTATACATCAGTACTCACATAAAACTTTGGGGCTTAGTTAGGAGTCTGAAAATCTGAGCAATGTTATTTAAAAATAAGCAAAACTAAACATTTTTTAAAAAAAAACAAACTTCATGGGCTATATAAATATATCATCTACAAAACATTTAGCAAAGAAAAAATGAGTGTATAATGTCCCTTTAAATAAACCTAACACTAAGCCCCTGAAGATCTCCCTACCTTGTCTTCACCTCACCGGGTTCAGCGATCGGTCCAGAAGAGGGTCCGAAGTCTTGATCCAAGCGGCGGCTGAAGAACTCCATCATCGGGCTGAAATTGGAAGTCCATCATCTTGATGAAGTCTTCTTTCAAGCCGCATCTTCAATCTTCTTTCTTCCGGAGCGGAGCCATCTTCTTCCCAGCCGACGTGGATCCAACCTCTTCAAGCGACGCCTACTTGCCGAATGACGGTTCCTTTAAATGATGTCATCCAAGATGGCGTCCTTCGAATTCCGATTGGCTGATAGGATTCTATCAGCCAATCGGAATTAAGGTAGGAATATTCTGATTGGCTGATGGAATCAGCCAATCAGATTCAAGTTCAATCCGACTGGCTGATCCAATCAGCCAATCAGATTGAGCCCGCATTCTATTGGCTGTTCTGATCAGCCAATAGAATGCGAGCTCAATCTGATTGGCTGATTGGATCAACCAATCGGATTGAACTTGAATCTGATTGGCTGATTCCATCAGCCAATCAGAATATTCCTACCTTAATTCTGATTGGCTGATAGAATCCTATCAGCCAATCGGAATTCGAGGGACGCCATCTTGGATGACGTCATTTAAAGGAACTGTCATTCGGCTAGTAGGCGTCGTTTGAAGAGGATGGATCCGCGTTGGTTGGGAAGAAGATGGCTCCGCTCCGGAAGAAAGAAGATTGAAGATGCCGCTTGATAGAAGACTTCATTCCGATGATGGACTTCCGACTTCAGCCCGATCATAGAGTTCTTCAGCCGCCGCTTGGATCAAGACTTCGGACCCTCTTCTAGACCGATCGCTGAACCCGGTGAGGTGAAGACAAGGTAGGGAGATCTTCAGGGGCTTAGTGTTAGGTTTATTTAAGGGGGGTTTGGGTTAGATTAGGGGTATGTGGGTGGTGGGTTTCAATGTTGGGGGGGTATTGTATGTTTTTTTTTACAGGCAAAAGAGCTGAATTATTTGGGGCATGCCCCAGAAAAGGTCCTTTTAAGGGCTGGTAAGGTAAAAGAGCTTTGAACTTTTTTAATTTAGAATAGGGTAGGGCATTTTTTTTTATTTTGGGGGTCTTTGTTATTTTATTAGGGGGCTTAGAGTAGGTGTAATTAGTTTAAAATTGTTGTAATATTTTTCTAATGTTTGTAAATATTTTTTTATTTTTTGTAACTTAGTTCTTTTTTATTTTTTGTACTTTAGTTAGTTTATTTAATTGTAGTTATTTGTAGGTATTGTATTTAATTAATTTATTGATAGTGTAGTGTTAGTTTTAATTGTAGATAATTGTAGGTATTTTATTTGTTATTTTATTAGGGGGCTTAGAGTAGGTGTAATTAGTTTAAAATTGTTGTAATATTTTTCTAATGTTTGTAAATATTTTTTTATTTTTTGTAACTTAGTTCTTTTTTATTTTTTGTACTTTAGTTAGTTTATTTAATTGTAGTTATTTGTAGGTATTGTATTTAATTAATTTATTGATAGTGTAGTGTTAGTTTTAATTGTAGATAATTGTAGGTATTTTATTTAATTAATTTATTGATAGTGTAGTGTTAGGTTTAATTGTAACTTAGGTTAGGATTTATTTTCCAGGTAATTTTGTAATTATTTTAACTAGGTAACAATTAAATAGTTATTAACTATTTAATAGCTATTGTACCTGGTTAATATAATTACAAAGTTGCCTGTAAAATAAATATTAATCCTAAAATAGCTACAATATAATTATAATTTATATTGTAGCTATATTAGGGTTTATTTTACAGGTAAGTATTTAGCTTTAAATAGGAATAATTTATTTAATAATAGTTAATTTATTTCGTTAGATTTAAATTATATTTAGCTTAGGGGGGTGTTAGTGTTAGGGTTAGACTTAGCTTTAGGGGTTAAAAATTTATTAGAATAGCGGTGAGCTCCGGTCGGCAGATTAGGGGTTAATGCTTGAAGTTAGGTGTCGGCGATGTTAGGGAGGGCAGATTAGGGGTTAATACTATTTATTATAGGGTTATTGAGGCGGGAGTGAGGCGGATTAGGGGTTAATAACTTTATTATAATAGCGGCGCGGTCCGGTTGGCAGATTAGGGCGTAATAAGTGTAGGCAGGTGGAGGCGATGTTGAGGGGGGCAGATTAGGGGTTAATAAATATTATGTAGGTGTCGGCGGTATTAGGGGCAGCAGATTAGGGGTACATAGGGATAACGTAGGTGGCGGCGGCGTGCGGACGGCAGATTAGGGGTTAAAAAAATTTAATAGAGTGGCGGCGATGTGGGGGGACCTCGGTTTAGGGGTACATAGGTAGTTTATGGGTGTTAGTGTACTTTAGAGCACAGTAGTTAAGAGCTTTATAAACCAGCGTTAGCCCAGAAAGCTCTTAACTACTGTTTTTTTTCTGCGGCTGGAGTTTTGTCGTTAGATTTCTAACGCTCACTTCAGCCACGACTCTAAATACCAGCGTTAGAAAGATCCCATTGAAAAGATAGGATACGCAATTGAGGTAAGGGGATCTGCGGTATGGAAAAGTCGCGGCTGGAAAGTGAGCGTTAGACCCTTTCCTGACTGACTCCAAATACCAGAGGGCGGTAAAAACCAGCGTTAGGAGCCTCTAAAGCTGGTTTTGACGGCTACCGCCCAACTCTAAATCTAGCCGTAAGAAAATTATATTATTACCAGATTCCTGATTGACCCAGTGTTATTGTCGACAGATAAGACCAGGTTAACAGGAATTACCTAAAAAAATATTTGTGACATATAAAGTGCAAACCAGAACTGATTAACTCACCTGATTCAATAATAAAACTTTGAATATAAATCTAAAGAGCATAAACCATATTAACAAAACTGTTATGTGGGTTTGTTTCATACTTATCAACATTGTGGGATCCTTCCCTGGGGTTTAGTGTAAATAGACCCTCTTAGGTTACCCCTGGACTCTCTCTTGCCATTATCCTGACTTGTCTATCTGGTCAGCTTAGCCTCCTATCTCCTCTGGATAGGATGTGGTCATCATGCATGCTCAGTGTGGCCCCTTGTGCCGTCTGCTTGTGTCCCCTTGTCCCCCTTTTGTCGGTGAGTGTATATTTTATGGAAAATGCTTAACTCCACCCCAACTGATAAGGTTAGGTTCACATAAATGATTAGCTAACACTAATGACAGATTAATTAACATTTTTATTAATAAGCTAAGATTTAGAAGTTAGAATATTTTTCCCTCTGAAAATGGCACTCGTCACTAAGCAATAAAAGACAAATATGTATTTTGTAAATATATTCTGAAAAACAAGTCAGTATCTCTATTTGATCATTAAACAAGGTTGAACCCCACTAATGTTTATAGAAAAAGAGACTTACTGGATCCATGTATGACAAACATGGGGATATTTGTGGATATTTATACCAGTAATATAATGATAGGAATCATGCAGTTTTGTCAGGGACCTAGAATATCATAGTAACTAAACGTAAATTATTTTGATAAAGTACAAAAACTTCACAGTAAGCAATTATATACTGACAAGCAACACTAGCTAAAAGCTACATATTAATACTGATAAATAATATATATATATATGTGTATGTGTACCTGAATCTATAAGTAAATACACATGGTCAATTTTACCCCTATATTATATAGCACAGAAATATGTGATAAATATGCAATATCAAAATGTTGATATCAAAATGTTGTCTCTCTAAAATATTTACTCTTTTGCCAATCTCCGCAATGTCCTTTCTAAGCTCTGCTGAGCTACATTGGATTTCAGCAGTGATAGATTTTGTTTGCGCCGCTAGCATTTTTTTCATAATGGCTTCAGTACTATAGTGTTGCAAGTGGGCAGCTGACTTGAACTAGATTGAGATCCCTCGTCTTGTGATTCTTCGTCGCTCACTTCTCTTCTAGATGGGTCTGGGTCTTTAGACTGTTGGGAGAAGTGGTCAAATATGATCTTTTTAACAGTTGCCAGAGTTCTGGGATGCCATCTTGAAGTATGTGGCGTTTTTGGTAAAGTTGGAGTCAACTTTGAGATGTAACAATAGAGCCTCAGTCAGTCTCACCTATACTTCATGAAGATATAACCTATGCCTGACTGCCTGTACAAATCTAGTATATATAAAAAACATAAATGCGAGCGGGGCTGACCTCAGCTTACTCATTGGGATTACACCACTACCATCATGAACAGTGGTGCGTCTAGAGTCAACAAACACCAACAATTAAAATTTAGCATTGCAACTCATTGGGTTGCTGCGGACCATCCCATACCTCAAAGGAATAGGGGATACAACCCGAGGGAAGGGAAAAAGGAGAGGGGAAGTGACCAACCCAGACTAGCTGGGCCAGAAAGGAGGAGGTGTGATAGGGCCGCAGCAAACAGTCACAAAGTTGGGCTCACCAAAAATTCACAATGGGAGAGCAAAGCAATCAACCAAACAATACAGTATTTTGTTTTACACTAACAGCAACAGAATCTAAACATATATGACCAATACAATGTGGAAGCCAGCTCTCTCCCTCACCTCTGGGTTAAGGGATATGACCCGAAGGAAGGGGAAAATGAAAGAGGAAAATGACCTCCCTGGACAAGCCAGGAATGAAAGGGGGAGGTGAGGGGGGGAACAAATACCTCTAAAGAAGTATGGGCTTAGTCTAGGACAGCAAATACAATGACACTGGTTATAATAAAGCAGCAACAGTTGAGGGTTAAATAGTAATCAGCAACCACGTTGTCTGTGATATAATAAGGCAGTCTTCACATAAACAGCGAAAATCCTGGTAGATGAAAGGATTGGCACTAATATGAGGTAAGGGGATCTTACCAATTGAGGTAAGGGGATCTGCGGTATGGAAAAGTCGCGGCTGGAAAGTGAGCGTTAGACCCTTTCCTGACTGACTCCAAATACCAGAGGGCGGTAAAAACCAGCGTTAGGAGCCTCTAAAGCTGGTTTTGACGGCTACCGCCCAACTCTAAATCTAGCCGTAAGAAAATTATATTATTACCAGATTCCTGATTGACCCAGTGTTATTGTCGACAGATAAGACCAGGTTAACAGGAATTACCTAAAAAAATATTTGTGACATATAAAGTGCAAACCAGAACTGATTAACTCACCTGATTCAATAATAAAACTTTGAATATAAATCTAAAGAGCATAAACCATATTAACAAAACTGTTATGTGGGTTTGTTTCATACTTATCAACATTGTGGGATCCTTCCCTGGGGTTTAGTGTAAATAGACCCTCTTAGGTTACCCCTGGACTCTCTCTTGCCATTATCCTGACTTGTCTATCTGGTCAGCTTAGCCTCCTATCTCCTCTGGATAGGATGTGGTCATCATGCATGCTCAGTGTGGCCCCTTGTGCCGTCTGCTTGTGTCCCCTTGTCCCCCTTTTGTCGGTGAGTGTATATTTTATGGAAAATGCTTAACTCCACCCCAACTGATAAGGTTAGGTTCACATAAATGATTAGCTAACACTAATGACAGATTAATTAACATTTTTATTAATAAGCTAAGATTTAGAAGTTAGAATATTTTTCCCTCTGAAAATGGCACTCGTCACTAAGCAATAAAAGACAAATATGTATTTTGTAAATATATTCTGAAAAACAAGTCAGTATCTCTATTTGATCATTAAACAAGGTTGAACCCCACTAATGTTTATAGAAAAAGAGACTTACTGGATCCATGTATGACAAACATGGGGATATTTGTGGATATTTATACCAGTAATATAATGATAGGAATCATGCAGTTTTGTCAGGGACCTAGAATATCATAGTAACTAAACGTAAATTATTTTGATAAAGTACAAAAACTTCACAGTAAGCAATTATATACTGACAAGCAACACTAGCTAAAAGCTACATATTAATACTGATAAATAATATATATATATATGTGTATGTGTACCTGAATCTATAAGTAAATACACATGGTCAATTTTACCCCTATATTATATAGCACAGAAATATGTGATAAATATGCAATATCAAAATGTTGATATCAAAATGTTGTCTCTCTAAAATATTTACTCTTTTGCCAATCTCCGCAATGTCCTTTCTAAGCTCTGCTGAGCTACATTGGATTTCAGCAGTGATAGATTTTGTTTGCGCCGCTAGCATTTTTTTCATAATGGCTTCAGTACTATAGTGTTGCAAGTGGGCAGCTGACTTGAACTAGATTGAGATCCCTCGTCTTGTGATTCTTCGTCGCTCACTTCTCTTCTAGATGGGTCTGGGTCTTTAGACTGTTGGGAGAAGTGGTCAAATATGATCTTTTTAACAGTTGCCAGAGTTCTGGGATGCCATCTTGAAGTATGTGGCGTTTTTGGTAAAGTTGGAGTCAACTTTGAGATGTAACAATAGAGCCTCAGTCAGTCTCACCTATACTTCATGAAGATATAACCTATGCCTGACTGCCTGTACAAATCTAGTATATATAAAAAACATAAATGCGAGCGGGGCTGACCTCAGCTTACTCATTGGGATTACACCACTACCATCATGAACAGTGGTGCGTCTAGAGTCAACAAACACCAACAATTAAAATTTAGCATTGCAACTCATTGGGTTGCTGCGGACCATCCCATACCTCAAAGGAATAGGGGATACAACCCGAGGGAAGGGAAAAAGGAGAGGGGAAGTGACCAACCCAGACTAGCTGGGCCAGAAAGGAGGAGGTGTGATAGGGCCGCAGCAAACAGTCACAAAGTTGGGCTCACCAAAAATTCACAATGGGAGAGCAAAGCAATCAACCAAACAATACAGTATTTTGTTTTACACTAACAGCAACAGAATCTAAACATATATGACCAATACAATGTGGAAGCCAGCTCTCTCCCTCACCTCTGGGTTAAGGGATATGACCCGAAGGAAGGGGAAAATGAAAGAGGAAAATGACCTCCCTGGACAAGCCAGGAATGAAAGGGGGAGGTGAGGGGGGGAACAAATACCTCTAAAGAAGTATGGGCTTAGTCTAGGACAGCAAATACAATGACACTGGTTATAATAAAGCAGCAACAGTTGAGGGTTAAATAGTAATCAGCAACCACGTTGTCTGTGATATAATAAGGCAGTCTTCACATAAACAGCGAAAATCCTGGTAGATGAAAGGATTGGCACTAATATGGGTAAATCCACAAATATTACAACAGCGCAGTGCAAAAACAGATCTTGGGGTATACAGGCAGCTTCAGAAGAGTCTCAGTTTTATTGTGGCTTCAGAATAAAGTCTTAAATTAGGATAAAGTCCTGTGTATATTAGGGTACAGGCTGAAAGGTATTTAGTTTAGTCTCTCCAATAGAAAGTTTTCTCTGATCAGTAATCTACCCAGGTCAGCTGGGCAGGCCAGGGTTTAATGGGAATAGGAGGGATGGGGAGGACGAGCTGGGTTGGCAAACTAGATAGGGTGAGCTAGTAGTATAAGGGTGAGGAATGGGACAAACAGGACTTTGTGTGCTTGGTAAAAGCAGTAGACATGTGCAATTCGGTTCGGTTCCATTCGGAAATTCGGAAAATTCGGAAAATTCAGAGATTCGGATCGAACCGAATATCCGAATTAAAATACTGCCAAATTTACCGAATAAATCCGAATTAGTTTGGATTTATTCGGTAAATTTGGATGGACATGGATTACACTAGTATTGTACAGTATATTAGGTTATATCACTCTGCTATGGGTTACACCTAATATACAGTACATAATACTAGTCTAATACACAGCACACATACTTAAATTCCGAATTTCCGAACCGAACTGAACCGAATCGAACCAAATCCAGTCAAATTTTTTCGAATACGAATGAATCAGAAACGAATGCGAAACGAATTCATTCGAAGTTTTCCAAATTCGAATCGATCCGAAACGAAATTCGAAAACCTCCGAACCGAACCGAACCAAATTTTTCGATCATGCACATATCTAAAAAGCAGGTAAAATTCAGTTCAGCTGGGGCAGCAGTATTCACATAGGTGGGGAGAATTATGCTTATAGTTAATCCAACAGCAAACCCCTTTTATTCTGAGAGACAAAGATGGAAAGATCTCACCCAGTTTGCAGGCAGAAAGGGAATCCAGGCTCGACTCCAAGAGGGCTCTGTTTTGTAGGCTTGTTCCTGAATTAGGCCCAGGCTGCAGTATAGTAACTCAGGCTGTAGTGAACCGAGACAGCCCTCCACTCGTGCAAATCTGTTTTGCTCCACTTTGGCTGTGTTGAGAGCAGGGATCCCTCGTGGCGCAGTCTGACACTTGGCAGCGTGTATTGTCAGATTGTTTAGGCCTATGGCCCCAGATGGCGGCTGTTTGCACCGCAATGCGGGTGGCGCAACTTCGGTATCAGGCCCACCTGCTACTTAATAGGAATTGTGAGGTGGTGGCAGGCTCGGACGCGTCACTTGATTCCCAGGATTAGGCCTCAGGGACAGTTAAAATGGTCACTGTGCCGCATCTAGAAACTCCTCATTCAACGCTGGAGAGCCTCCAGTACAGTCCCCCTGCAGAATCTCCACCACAGTTGGTGCTCGGTTAGTGTCTAAGGCAAATACCAGTTGGATATCGGTAATTGTGGGTGCACCTCAGCAATGTACGATCTTCGGACCCGGAGTGGAGCCCTGACCCTCCGGTGTGCTGAATAGTACAAGTGGGGATTGTTATGAATATTACCTTTATCTATAAAAGTATATTATGTGAAATGGTGCAATTTTTAATGACACACTTTTTATAACTTATTAAAGATAATAAACAAAACCTGAATCCTTTTAGTTTCTATCAGTCTATTAATTATACCGACACCAGATGAATAACAAAAATTAGCTTTATTAAAAGATTTCGATTGGAAAAATATTTAGCATTTAATAGTAACTTAAGCAATCAAAATATTACAGAGAAATAAGCCACAGTCCTATAATAATCAATTAAAGCGATAACATAATAATTCCAACTAGCAAAAAAAATAATGCCGAGATAAAACTATAAAGATAATCAAATAATATTTCTCTTGTTAGGTGTATCCAGTCCACGGATCATCCATTACTTGTGGGATATTCTCCTTCCCAACAGGAAGTTGCAAGAGGATCACCCACAGCAGAGCTGCTATATAGCTCCTCCCCTAACTGCCATATCCAGTCATTCTCTTGCAAGCTCTCAACATAGCTGGAGGTAGTTAGAGGAAAGTGGTAAAATATAGTTAGTTTTTTCTTCAATCAAAAGTTTATTGTTTTTAAATGGTACCGGAGAGTACTATTTTATCTCAGGCAGCATTTAGAAGAAGAATCTGCCTGCGTTTTTCTATGATCTTAGCAGAAGTAACTAAGATCCACTGCCGTTCTCACATATGTCTGAGGAGTGAGGTAACTTCAGAGGGAGAATGGCGTGCAGGGTATCCTGCAATAAGGTATGTGCAGTTAAGTTTTTCTAGGGATGGAATTTGCTAGAAAATGCTGCTGATACTGGATTAATGTAAGTTAAAGCCTAAATACAGTGATTTAATAGCGACTAGTATCAGGCTTGCTATCAGAGGTTTAATTTGAAAAAGGTTACCAATGGCACTACCTATGTGTGATAGACCTATTTGTATCTTCAATTATGCCACTAAAGTACGGCAAGATGTGGGTGCATGGTGTATGAGCATAAGTATTTGAGTTACAGAGAAAAGCATACACTTGGGTTGCACTCCTAGGTCAAATTACGAAATAGTTGCAAGTAATAATCACTTAGTTGCTGATCCAAGATTGGAATGTGGGAATAGGAGTAGACACTACATTAAAATATAACTTTTATTGGGTTTTACAATTAAAATAGGAAACTCATTAAAACCACACTTAAGTACCGACTGTAGTATATAGAAATATAATGAGCGAATCAATGGTTCAGTTAAGCAGTTATACCTGCTTACATGCAAGCCTATTATACCTATCTACCGTTATACATAACTTGTAAATTACCAGTGGTAGTGATAGGTTGGCTTAACACTCTATAATAATACGTGTGTGTGAGAATAGAGTAAAGGGTAAGACCACTTTTATTTAAACAGGTAGTGAAACCATGACTGATTGAGTATTATCATATATGAGCTTAATAGATTAGCGTTATGATGGCACGCAATATTGTGACTCAATTGAAATACCCGTCAGATGTGAGCTGTATGAGCTCAATATTGTTTAGCCGGTAAGCACTACTATAGTGTTAACCCAAATCACTGTGAATAGTACAAGGTAAATAGAGTGCCTAGTCAGCGTGGGCTCCAACTAGCTCAGCAGACATTAGCCGTGCGGCGTCTAAGCAAATATAGTCGCAGTCAGAAGTGAATAGCGTAAATTCAGTCGAAACTGAATGGACATAAGTCGTGTAGTGTCTAGATCCAATACCTGTCACCCACTTAGTTCTCATATAGATTACTAGACTTAGTAAGGCAAGTGAATTGCCGATTAGTAAATTGTAGCATGGGCTCTAATAGAGCTAAATAAATGACAGCCGTGCGATGTTTAAATGGGTAAGGTATCAGTCAGGTGTGAGTAGCGTGGACTCAGTTGAAACTGAATTATATTAGTCGTGCCGTATCTCGGCCAAACACGTCCTCACACACTCGGTTCTCATGTAAATTATTCACTTCAGCGTATTGGGCTAGGGTCCCATGCATTCACTCTCAAACACACTTATAAGTTTATGCAAGATAACTCAGATAACTGAAATTGTAATTTATGATAAGTCTTAATGAGAGAGTTACTCCATCTAATGACTACAGTAAAAGTTCGGTAGCTTAAGGCTAATCTAAAACACAGGAGCTCCTAGGACTCCTCACCATTGCCCTAACGTCCCTAACATGTTTCGCCACTTGGCGTGGCTTTTTCAAAGGTGAACGCGCCGCTCAGTAGTCGGCTATTTAAGGCTGCTTAGAATCACACCCACAAAAGGCGTGCATACACCTTCTGACCTATCAATGACGCTTGAGGTGTATGTGTCATAATGAGGAGGGGATTAGCAGGATAGTCACTCTGATAGTTAACTGTTAAATGGCTGGGTACGATAAAAAAGCACATTTATTGCCTATCAAATTAATAACAAACATTTGCATTGTTGTGGACAGCTTCAGACGAATAGAGAATACTTTGATTAAAAGTTAGATAAACATTTGAAATTTCGTGACGTTAGTGTTTACCAACGGCACATTTCATAGTGTATATCTTTTGTCATTTGAACGTATGTTGAATAATGCTTTTATAAGCTTAGTGTCCATATATTGCAGTCCTATGTGTATGTACATTTGCTAGCTCTATGGATCTGGAACCTCCTGATACTCACCAATCCAACGGTAGCAACTTTCTACCTAATTCCCAAAATACACAAAAACAAAAAACGTCCTCCCGGTCGTCCAATTGTCTCCGGCATACATAGTCTCACTGAGAAAGCAAGCAAATATCTGGACTATAGATTAAGGAACTTTCTCCCTCAACTACCGTCCTATGTACAAGATACAACGGATGTCCTGGTTCAACTAGAAAATGTACACCTCACTTCCACTACATGGTTAGTGACAGCGGACGTGGAATCACTCTATACATGTATAAATCATGAACTAGGCATTCAAGCTGTGAAGTGGTTTCTGTCAATGAGCTCTGAGGAAGACCCTGCTCATGATGATTTTGTCTTACAACTGTTACAATTCATTTTGACACATAACTTCTTCACATTCAACAATGGCTTTTACCTCCAAACAAGAGGTATTGCTATGGGCACTGCATGCGCTCCCACCTATGCCAACCTTTTTCTCGGCTGGTGGGAGCAAAAACATGTTTTCTCAGATGATAATACTGAACATCTGAATAGAATCCCCCTATGGATCAGGTACATTGATGATGTGCTCTTCTTGTGGGAGGGCACTAAAAACGAACTTGACGAATTCATGGCAAAACTAAATTCCAACAAACTGAACATTAAATTAACGTATGAAGCGGATCTAGCAAAGATTAACTTCTTAGATCAACAAATCATCAAAACTCAAACTGGTATGCTGGAAACAGATGTCCACCGCAAAAAGACAGCTACAAATAGCCTGCTTCATAGCACAAGTGCACATGCTCCTAATACAATCAAGGCCCTTCCAGTGGGTGAATTCTTACGAATGAGACGTAATTGCTCCACTGAAGAAAATTACAAACAAAGAGCTAAATAAGTGAAAGAAAGACTAATTGCCAGAGGATATAGTCGTAAGTCCATTAAAAAAGCTGAATTCAGAGCGAAAAATACTCTCAGACACGATTTGTTAAAGAAGCAAAACAAATCCAAAAAACAAGAAATAAGATTTATTTCAACTTACAATCCCAAGAGTACACAAGTAGTGGACATTCTACAAAAAAACTGGCACATATTAACGTCGGACCCCATATTATCACACATTATGGGTGATAGAATTCAAACGGGCTTTAGGAGAACACGCAATTTGAAGGATTTAATCAGCCCAAGTCACCTACAAGGACCCAAAACCAAAGGAGCATTTAAGAAGGGCTCATATAAATGCGGCACATGCAGCACATGCAGTTTTATGCTGAAAAAAGAAGAAATTTGCGATCGTTTTAAAAAAACACATAAAATCAAATCATACATCAATTGCCACACAGAAGGAGTTGTCTATGCCCTCCAATGTCAATGCAATAAAACCTACGTAGGCATGACAACAAGAAAGATCAGAACACGTTTACAAGAACATCTGAGGAACATAAAAAATGCAAGCAAAGACCTTCAAGAAGGCAAAAATCTGACTTCTGTAGCACGTCACTTCCTTAAAAATCATCATTCCAAACAATCCGAACTCAAATGCTTTGGCATTGAAAAAATACAACTAGGTGTACGAGGAGGTAACTTAGAAAACATCCTGCTACAAGCAGAAAGCAAATGGATATTTTTACTCAATACGGTCCAACCATATGGACTAAATGAATATAACAACTTTGTTTCATTTCTGTAATTTACAGAATAGTGGATTTAAAGCCAAGTATAACATCACATAATGCTTTAAGTAAGCAATTAAGATGTAAAACCTATAGAGAATAATACCCAAACGACTCTGTAACAAAATCAATAAACGCTGTTGATAGGATTTCTAATATTCCCACATGTAATAATTATGAGCGACACTCTATGTACTCTCTTATTCCACTAACTTCAATTCATATAATGAACCTAATAGTTCCAGGAATCATAGATCACAATCTTCCTTTTCCCCATCCCAACACTGAGCACAACTTAATGTTACAATTGTCTTACTGTACATCACCCTCAATAGTTTCCTCTACAATGCACACCATGTTTGACGCAAATAATATCTCAAGTTTTGTAAATGTCACAATCAATATAGACAATATTCACCTTAACACTCACGTACATATACATAAAATAAGGCTTTTTACTATTAAATAATAATTCTATTTGAACCACACGATCACAATCTTAGGCAACCCTGACACTACTCACAATATAAAATGACCGCATACAGTAAATTTCACACGAATCGTCAATTTTGTTTACTGTCACACAATAATAGCACACTAACACCACATTTCATCAATCTTCGCTGGTAATACCAGAACCTGAAATATTATAATAAACGTAATTTAGTGTTTGAGAGATGTACATTTGAATACTGAACATCTAACTATTTCTGTTTCTCTCCTGATTGAGTATCAGGAGGTTCCAGATCCATAGAGCTAGCAAATGTACATACACATAGGACTGCAATATATGGACACTAAGCTTATAAAAGCATTATTCAACATACGTTCAAATGACAAAAGATATACACTATGAAATGTGCCGTTGGTAAACACTAACGTCACGAAATTTCAAATGTTTATCTAACTTTTAATCAAAGTATTCTCTATTCGTCTGAAGCTGTCCACAACAATGCAAATGTTTGTTATTAATTTGATAGGCAATAAATGTGCTTTTTTATCGTACCCAGCCATTTAACAGTTAACTATCAGAGTGACTATCCTGCTAATCCCCTCCTCATTATGACACATACACCTCAAGCGTCATTGATAGGTCAGAAGGTGTATGCACGCCTTTTGTGGGTGTGATTCTAAGCAGCCTTAAATAGCCGACTACTGAGCGGCGCGTTCACCTTTGAAAAAGCCACGCCAAGTGGCGAAACATGTTAGGGACGTTAGGGCAATGGTGAGGAGTCCTAGGAGCTCCTGTGTTTTAGATTAGCCTTAAGCTACCGAACTTTTACTGTAGTCATTAGATGGAGTAACTCTCTCATTAAGACTTATCATAAATTACAATTTCAGTTATCTGAGTTATCTTGCATAAACTTATAAGTGTGTTTGAGAGTGAATGCATGGGACCCTAGCCCAATACGCTGAAGTGAATAATTTACATGAGAACCGAGTGTGTGAGGACGTGTTTGGCCGAGATACGGCACGACTAATATAATTCAGTTTCAACTGAGTCCACGCTACTCACACCTGACTGATACCTTACCCATTTAAACATCGCACGGCTGTCATTTATTTAGCTCTATTAGAGCCCATGCTACAATTTACTAATCGGCAATTCACTTGCCTTACTAAGTCTAGTAATCTATATGAGAACTAAGTGGGTGACAGGTATTGGATCTAGACACTACACGACTTATGTCCATTCAGTTTCGACTGAATTTACGCTATTCACTTCTGACTGCGACTATATTTGCTTAGACGCCGCACGGCTAATGTCTGCTGAGCTAGTTGGAGCCCACGCTGACTAGGCACTCTATTTACCTTGTACTATTCACAGTGATTTGGGTTAACACTATAGTAGTGCTTACCGGCTAAACAATATTGAGCTCATACAGCTCACATCTGACGGGTATTTCAATTGAGTCACAATATTGCGTGCCATCATAACGCTAATCTATTAAGCTCATATATGATAATACTCAATCAGTCATGGTTTCACTACCTGTCTAAATAAAAGTGGTCTTACCCTTTACTCTATTCTCACACACACGTATTATTATAGAGTGTTAAGCCAACCTATCACTACCACTGGTAATTTACAAGTTATGTATAACGGTAGATAGGTATAATAGGCTTGCATGTAAGCAGGTATAACTGCTTAACTGAACCATTGATTCGCTCATTATATTTCTATATACTACAGTCGGTACTTAAGTGTGGTTTTAATGAGTTTCCTATTTTAATTGTAAAACCCAATAAAAGTTATATTTTAATGTAGTGTCTACTCCTATTCCCACATTCCAATCTTGGATCAGCAACTAAGTGATTATTACTTGCAACTATTTCGTAATTTGACCTAGGAGTGCAACCCAAGTGTATGCTTTTCTCTGTAACTCAAATACTTATGCTCATACACCATGCACCCACATCTTGCCGTACTTTAGTGGCATAATTGAAGATACAAATAGGTCTATCACACATAGGTAGTGCCATTGGTAACCTTTTTCAAATTAAACGAATTAAAATACCTGATTCTCAGGCTTTCCACCAATAGAGCACACAGTAAAGGATATATCTTTATCCCACATTACATATCTATTCACTATGTCATCCAAGTGGGAACAGGATAGATTATCAAGACAACGTAAAAGAGAAACTGACCTCAATGACGTATTTAAAAATCCAACAACAAATGTACTCAATATACAGGATAAAATGAATTCAGCCCTTAAGGATATACACAAATTGATGTTCAAACAAGATAAACTGTGGTGGAACCACCACTTTTTTGAAAAATATATAGAACTACATTTAATTCCAAGAGGGCTGCGAATACAGCTGTTCCCGGCATTTGAGTTCCGAAATCCACAACACAATATTGAATGGGAAGATGCATTATCGGAATGCTCAACCAAATTAATGAAAATCTTAATTAAACATGATAAGGAAGAATATGACCTTTTGGAAACACAAGTTCAGGACCTAAATACACAGCTACAGGAATTTGAATCACTCACAGATTTTGAACAAACATACAAACAATACCAGAAGGAGTTAGATAAATACGAGAATGAAATCAAACAGACAAAACAAGGGAAACTAAACAGGGACAAAACTGACTATGAGAACAAGAAAGTTTACAAATGGAAAACTAAAACTAACTTTAATAGAGTAAAATCATCACAAGTTAATCTAGTGCAATGTAATGTCTCCGATACAGAAGGGGAAGAATCTGAAACCCAAGAGTCAGATACAGAACCTCAAACACCCAACCCCGAAGTTAAGTCCAGAATTACAAGAGGAAAGAGAAAGGATTTTTTTAGGAGCAGGTGCCTCTTCACACACAGACACACCAGAAGAGGCAGGGGGCAGACCAAAAAGGCAAAACAGAAGCCAAACTACGAACAAAACAAACAAAAAGAATTGGAAACCCTATCAAAGAGCTCCAAGTCCCTTCTCACAAATGAGACTGACTCACTGAGAATAATAAATCTATCTCAGAAATTACTATCGGAAGCACACATATCCATACTTTCTAAAGGAATGTCATTCTGTCCCACCCCAAACTTGGACAAATTCGAAACCATTAAAGATGTTCATCTGTTTGTCCGCAAAATAGCACTAAAAAGATTCTACTGTGGAAAATCAAAATCACCTGAACCAGCTTTGGAACACATCTGGTCTGAAGAGGAGATGAATACAATGGAAACCCTAGAATCCTTACTAAGCGAACATAGTCCACAAATAGATTCAAATCCAGATTCAACTAAAGTAGCCAAATGGAGAGACAAGATAACCAATAAATCTACTTTCATGCCCAAACTAAGTCAATGCGCTCAATTACAAACATTCACAGATGTGGTTTGTGAAGAGATAAACAAATTACCAGACAAACCAACAACATATAATATGAGCAAAAATGAATTAAAAGCATTGAATGAAATTAAAAACTGGGATGATGTCATCATTCGAAACTCCGACAAGGGAGGGAATATTGTATTATGGCCAATCAATATGTACAAAACAGAAACTGACAAACAACTAAAAGATACATCCTGCTACAAGAAACTGGCATTCAATCCCAATCAAATGTATCTCCATGAATACATGAATATTCTAGATATGGCCAGATATGACAATATCATTACAAGCAAGGAATTCCAATTCCTGAAAGTCACCAATCCAACGGTAGCAACTTTCTACCTAATTCCCAAAATACACAAAAACAAAAAACGTCCTCCCGGTCGTCCAATTGTCTCCGGCATACATAGTCTCACTGAGAAAGCAAGCAAATATCTGGACTATAGATTAAGGAACTTTCTCCCTCAACTACCGTCCTATGTACAAGATACAACGGATGTCCTGGTTCAACTAGAAAATGTACACCTCACTTCCACTACATGGTTAGTGACAGCGGACGTGGAATCACTCTATACATGTATAAATCATGAACTAGGCATTCAAGCTGTGAAGTGGTTTCTGTCAATGAGCTCTGAGGAAGACCCTGCTCATGATGATTTTGTCTTACAACTGTTACAATTCATTTTGACACATAACTTCTTCACATTCAACAATGGCTTTTACCTCCAAACAAGAGGTACTGCTATGGGCACTGCATGCGCTCCCACCTATGCCAACCTTTTTCTCGGCTGGTGGGAGCAAAAACATGTTTTCTCAGATGATAATACTGAACATCTGAATAGAATCCCCCTATGGATCAGGTACATTGATGATGTGCTCTTCTTGTGGGAGGGCACTAAAAACGAACTTGACGAATTCATGGCAAAACTAAATTCCAACAAACTGAACATTAAATTAACGTATGAAGCGGATCTAGCAAAGATTAACTTCTTAGATCTCCAAATCATCAAAACTCAAACTGGTATGCTGGAAACAGATGTCCACCGCAAAAAGACAGCTACAAATAGCCTGCTTCATAGCACAAGTGCACATGCTCCTAATACAATCAAGGCCCTTCCAGTGGGTGAATTCTTACGAATGAGACGTAATTGCTCCACTGAAGAAAATTACAAACAAAGAGCTAAAGAAGTGAAAGAAAGACCAATTGCCAGAGGATATAGTCGTAAGTCCATTAAAAAAGCTGAATTCAGAGCGAAAAATACTCTCAGACACGATTTGTTAAAGAAGCAAAACAAATCCAAAAAACAAGAAATAAGATTTATTTCAACTTACAATCCCAAGAGTACACAAGTAGTGGACATTCTACAAAAAAACTGGCACATATTAACGTCGGACCCCATATTATCACACATTATGGGTGATAGAATTCAAACGGGCTTTAGGAGAACACGCAATTTGAAGGATTTAATCAGCCCAAGTCACCTACAAGGACCCAAAACCAAAGGAGCATTTAAGAAGGGCTCATATAAATGCGGCACATGCAGCACATGCAGTTTTATGCTGAAAAAAGAAGAAATTCGCGATCGTTTTAAAAAAACACATAAAATCAAATCATACATCAATTGCCACACAGAAGGAGTTGTCTATGCCCTCCAATGTCAATGCAATAAAACCTACGTAGGCATGACAACAAGAAAGATCAGAACACGTTTACAAGAACATCTGAGGAACATAAAAAATGCAAGCAAAGACCTTCAAGAAGGCAAAAATCTGACTTCTGTAGCACGTCACTTCCTTAAAAATCATCATTCCAAACAATCCGAACTCAAATGCTTTGGCATTGAAAAAATACAACTAGGTGTACGAGGAGGTAACTTAGAAAACATCCTGCTACAAGCAGAAAGCAAATGGATATTTTTACTCAATACGGTCCAACCATATGGACTAAATGAATATAACAACTTTGTTTCATTTCTGTAATTTACAGAATAGTGGATTTAAAGCCAAGTATAACATCACATAATGCTTTAAGTAAGCAATTAAGATGTAAAACCTATAGAGAATAATACCCAAACGACTCTGTAACAAAATCAATAAACGCTGTTGATAGGATTTCTAATATTCCCACATGTAATAATTATGAGCGACACTCTATGTACTCTCTTATTCCACTAACTTCAATTCATATAATGAACCTAATAGTTCCAGGAATCATAGATCACAATCTTCCTTTTCCCCATCCCAACACTGAGCACAACTTAATGTTACAATTGTCTTACTGTACATCACCCTCAATAGTTTCCTCTACAATGCACACCATGTTTGACGCAAATAATATCTCAAGTTTTGTAAATGTCACAATCAATATAGACAATATTCACCTTAACACTCACGTACATATACATAAAATAAGGCTTTTTACTATTAAATAATAATTCTATTTGAACCACACGATCACAATCTTAGGCAACCCTGACACTACTCACAATATAAAATGACCGCATACAGTAAATTTCACACGAATCGTCAATTTTGTTTACTGTCACACAATAATAGCACACTAACACCACATTTCATCAATCTTCGCTGGTAATACCAGAACCTGAAATATTATAATAAACGTAATTTAGTGTTTGAGAGATGTACATTTGAATACTGAACATCTAACTATTTCTGTTTCTCTCCTGATTGAGTATCAGGAGGTTCCAGATCCATAGAGCTAGCAAATGTACATACACATAGGACTGCAATATATGGACACTAAGCTTATAAAAGCATTATTCAACATACGTTCAAATGACAAAAGATATACACTATGAAATGTGCCGTTGGTAAACACTAACGTCACGAAATTTCAAATGTTTATCTAACTTTTAATCAAAGTATTCTCTATTCGTCTGAAGCTGTCCACAACAATGCAAATGTTTGTTATTAATTTGATAGGCAATAAATGTGCTTTTTTATCGTACCCAGCCATTTAACAGTTAACTATCAGAGTGACTATCCTGCTAATCCCCTCCTCATTATGACACATACACCTCAAGCGTCATTGATAGGTCAGAAGGTGTATGCACGCCTTTTGTGGGTGTGATTCTAAGCAGCCTTAAATAGCCGACTACTGAGCGGCGCGTTCACCTTTGAAAAAGCCACGCCAAGTGGCGAAACATGTTAGGGACGTTAGGGCAATGGTGAGGAGTCCTAGGAGCTCCTGTGTTTTAGATTAGCCTTAAGCTACCGAACTTTTACTGTAGTCATTAGATGGAGTAACTCTCTCATTAAGACTTATCATAAATTACAATTTCAGTTATCTGAGTTATCTTGCATAAACTTATAAGTGTGTTTGAGAGTGAATGCATGGGACCCTAGCCCAATACGCTGAAGTGAATAATTTACATGAGAACCGAGTGTGTGAGGACGTGTTTGGCCGAGATACGGCACGACTAATATAATTCAGTTTCAACTGAGTCCACGCTACTCACACCTGACTGATACCTTACCCATTTAAACATCGCACGGCTGTCATTTATTTAGCTCTATTAGAGCCCATGCTACAATTTACTAATCGGCAATTCACTTGCCTTACTAAGTCTAGTAATCTATATGAGAACTAAGTGGGTGACAGGTATTGGATCTAGACACTACACGACTTATGTCCATTCAGTTTCGACTGAATTTACGCTATTCACTTCTGACTGCGACTATATTTGCTTAGACGCCGCACGGCTAATGTCTGCTGAGCTAGTTGGAGCCCACGCTGACTAGGCACTCTATTTACCTTGTACTATTCACAGTGATTTGGGTTAACACTATAGTAGTGCTTACCGGCTAAACAATATTGAGCTCATACAGCTCACATCTGACGGGTATTTCAATTGAGTCACAATATTGCGTGCCATCATAACGCTAATCTATTAAGCTCATATATGATAATACTCAATCAGTCATGGTTTCACTACCTGTCTAAATAAAAGTGGTCTTACCCTTTACTCTATTCTCACACACACGTATTATTATAGAGTGTTAAGCCAACCTATCACTACCACTGGTAATTTACAAGTTATGTATAACGGTAGATAGGTATAATAGGCTTGCATGTAAGCAGGTATAACTGCTTAACTGAACCATTGATTCGCTCATTATATTTCTATATACTACAGTCGGTACTTAAGTGTGGTTTTAATGAGTTTCCTATTTTAATTGTAAAACCCAATAAAAGTTATATTTTAATGTAGTGTCTACTCCTATTCCCACATTCCAATCTTGGATCAGCAACTAAGTGATTATTACTTGCAACTATTTCGTAATTTGACCTAGGAGTGCAACCCAAGTGTATGCTTTTCTCTGTAACTCAAATTGCTATCAGAGGTATATACTCTGATTAATGTGCAATATAAAACGTTTGCTGGCATGTTTAATCGTTTTTATATATGCTTTGGTGATAAAACTTATTGGGGCCTAGTTTTTTCCACATGGCTGGCTTTATTTTTGCCTAGAAACAGTTTCCTGAGGCTTTCCACTGTTATAGTATAAAAGTTACAGTTGGTGCAGTTAAAATTACAAACTGTGACATTCAGCTTCCCTCAGCAGTCCCCTACATGCTATAGGACATCTCTGAAGGGCTCAAAAAGCTTCAAAAGTAGGAGCTGTGGCAGTTGTTATGACTGTTTAAAAAACATATTTTTCATTTTGTTAATCTGTTTTTTGTATTAAGGGGTTAATCATCCATTTGCAAGTGGGTGCAATGCTCTGCTAACTTGTAACATACACTGTAAAAATTTTGTTAGTTTAACTGCCTTTTTTCACTGTTATTTCAAATTTTGGCAAAATTTGTTTCTCTTAAAGGCACAGTAACGTTTTTTTATATTGCTTGTTAACTTGATTTAAAGTGTTTTCCAAGCTTGCTAGTCTCATTGCTAGTCTGTATAAACATGTCTGACATAGAGGAAACTCCTTGTTCATTATGTTTAAAAGCCATGGTGGAAACCCATAGGAGAATGTGTACTAAATGTATTGATTTCACTTTAAACAATAAAGATCAGCTGTTATCTTTAAAAGAATTATCACCAGAGGATTCTGACGAGGGGGAAGTTATGCCGACTAACTCTCCCCACGTGTCGGACCCTTTGACTCCCGCTCAAGGGACTCACGCTAAAATGGCACCAAGTACATCAAAGACACCCATATCGATTACTTTGCAGGACATGGCGGCAATCATGGATAATACCCTGTCAGCGGTATTAGCCAGGAAAGCGCGATAGCTCTGGGGTTAGACGTAATACAGAGCGCGCAGATGTTTTAAGGCCCATGTCTGATACTGCGTCACAATATGCAGAAGCTGAGGAAGAGCTTCAGTCTGTGGGTGACGTCTCTGACTCGGGGAAACCTGATTCAGATATGTCTACTTTTAAATTTAAGCTTGAGAACCTCCGGGTGTTGCTTGGAGAGGTTTTAGCTGCTCTGAATGACTGTGACACAATTGCAGTGCCAGAGAAATTGTGTAGACTGGATAAATACTATGCGGTGCCGGTGTGTACTGACGTTTTTTCCAATACCTAAAAGGTTTACAGAAATTATTACTAAGGAGTGGGACAGACCCGGTGTGCCGTTTCCCCCCCCCCCTCCTATTTTTAGAATTTTTTTTCCAATAGACGCCACCACACGGGACTTATGGCAGACGGTCCCTAAGGTGGAGGGAGCAGTTTCTACTTTAGCAAAGCGTACCACTATCCCTGTCGAGGACAGTTGTGCTTTTTCAGATCCAATGGATAAAAAATTAGAAGGTTACCTTAAGAAAATGTTTATTCAACAAGGTTTTATCCTGCAGCCCCTTGCATGTATTGCTCCTGTCACTGCTGCTGCGGCGTTCTGGTTTGAGTCTCTGGAAGAGGCCTTTCAGACAGCTACTTCATTGACTGAAATACTTGACAAGCTTAGAACACTTAAGCTAGCAAATTCTTTTGTTTCTGATGCCATTGTTCATTTGACTAAACTAACGGCTAAGAATTCTGGATTCGCCATCCAGGAGCGTAGGGCGCTATGGCTTAAATCTTGGTCAGCTGACATGACTTCAAAGTCTAAATTACTTAACATTCCCTTCAAGGGGCAGACCCTATTCGGGCCTGGTTTGAAGGAAATTATTGCTGACATTACTGGAGGTAAGGGTCATACCCTTCCTCAGGACAGGGCAAAATCAAGGGCCAAACAGTCTAATTTTCGTGCCTTTCGAAACTTCAAGGCAGGTGCAGCATCAACTTCCTCTGCTACAAAACAAGAGGGAACTTTTGCGCAATCCAAGCCGGCCTGGAAATCTAACCAGGCCTGGAGCAAAGGCAAGCAGGCCAGAAAGCCTGCTGCTGCCTCTAAGACAGCATGAAGGAACGACCCCCTATCCGGCAACGAATCTAGTAGGGGGCAGACTTTCTCTCTTCGCCCAGGCATGGGCAAGAGATGTTCAGGATCCCTGGGCGTTGGAGATCATATCTCAGGGATATGTTCTGGATTTCAAAGCTTCCCCCCCCGCAAGGGAGATTTCACCTTTCGAAATTATCTGTAAACCAGATAAAGAAAGAGGCATTCTTACGCTGTGTGCAAGACCTCCTAATAATGGGAGTGATCCATCCAGTTCCACAGATGGAACAAGGACAGGGATTTTATTCAAATCTGTTTGTGGTTCCCAAAAAAGAGGGAACCTTCAGACCAATTTTGGATCTAAAGATCTTAAACAAATTCCTCAGAGTTCCATCGTTCAAAATGGAAACTATTCGGTCCTAAGACCACGGGGCATAGCAGTGGCCCCTTATCTAGACGACATCCTGATACAGGCGTCAAACTTCCAAATTGCCAAATCTCATATGGACATAGTGTTGGCATTTCTGAGGTCGCATGGGTGGAAAGTGAACGAGGGAAAGAGTTCTCTATCACCCCTCACAAGGGTTTCCTCCCTAGGAACTCTGATAGATTCTGTAGAAATGAAATTTTACCTGACGGAGTCCAGGTTATCAAAGCTTCTAAATTCCTGCCGTGTTCTTCACTACATTCCGCGCCCTTCGGTGGCTCATTGCATGGAAGTGATCGGCTTAATGGTAGCGGCGATGGACATAGTGCCATTTGCGCGCCTACATCTCAGACCGCTGCAACTATGCATGCTCAGTCAGTGGAATGGGATTACACAGATTTGTCCCCTCTGCTAGATCTGGATCAAGAGACCAGAGATTCTATTCTCTGGTGGCTATCTCGGGTCCATCTGTCCAAAGGTATGACCTTTCGCAGGCCAGATTGGACAATTGTAACAAAAGATGCCAGCCTTCTAGGTTGGGGTGCAGTCTGGAATTCCCTGAAGGCTCAGGGATCATGGACTCAGGAGGAGAAACTCCTCCCAATAAATATTCTGGAGTTAAGAGCAATATTCAATGCTCTTCTAGCTTGGCCTCAGTTAGCAACCCTGAGGTTCATCAGATTTCAGTCAGACAACATCACGACTGTGGTTTACATCAACCATCAAGGGGGGACCAGGAGCTCCCTAGCGATGTTAGAAGTCTCCAAGATAATTCGCTGGGCAGAGACTCACTCTTGCCATCTATCAGCGATCCATATCCCAGGTGTAGAGAACTGGGAGGCGGATTTTCTAAGTCGTCAGACTTTTCATCCGGGGGAGTGGGAACTCCATCCGGAGGGGTTTGCTCAATTGGTTCATTGTTGGGGCACAACAGAATTGGATCTCATGGCTTCTCGCCAGAACGCCAAGCTTCCTTGTTACGGATCCAGGTCCAGGGACCCAGAAGCGACGCTGATAGATGCTCTAGCAGCACCGTGGTTCTTTAACCGGGCTTATGTGTTTCCACCGTTTCCTCTGCTCCCTCGACTGATTGCCAAAATCAAACAGGAGAGAGCATCTGTGATCTTGATCGCGCCAGCGTGGCCACGCAGGACCTGGTATGCAGACCTGGTGGACATGTCATCCTTTCCACCTTGGCCTCTGCCTCTGAGACAAGACCTTCTACTACAAGGTCCTTTCAATCATCCAAATCTAATTTCTCTGAGACTGACTGACTGCCTGGAGATTGAACGCTTGATTTTATCAAGGCGTGGCTTCTCCGAGTCAGTCATTGATACCTTAATACAGGCACGAAAGCCTGTAACCAGGAAAATCTACCATAAGATATGGCGCAAATATCTTCATTAGTGTGAATCCAAGAATTACTCATGGAGTAAGGTTAGGATTCCTAGGATATTGTCCTTTCTCCAAGAGGGTTTGGATAAAGGATTATCAGCTAGTTCTTTAAAGGGACAGATTTCTGCTCTGTCTATCCTTTTGCACAAGCATCTGGCAGAGGTTCCAGATGTCCAGGCATTTTGTCAGGCTTTGGTTAGAATTAAGCCTGTGTTTAAACCTGTTGCTCCTCCATGGAGCTTAAACTTGGTTCTTAAGGTTCTTCAAGGAGTTCCATTTGAACCCCTTCATTCCATTGATATCAAACTTTTATCTTGGATAGTTCTGTTTTTGATGGCTATTTCCTCGGCTCGTAGAGTCTCTGAGTTATCAGCTTTACAATGTGATTCTCCTTATCTGATTTTCCATACAGATAAAGTAGTTCTGCGTAAAAAACCTGGGTTTTTACCTAAGGTAGTTTCCAACAAGAATATCAATCAAGAGATTGTTGTTCCATCATTGTGTCCTAATCCTTCTTCAAAGAAGGAACGTCTTTTACATAATTTGGACGTAGTCCGTGCTTTAAGGTTTTACTTACAAGCGACTAAAGATTTTCGTCAAACATCTTCCCTGTTTGTTGTTTACTCTGGACAGAGGAGAGGTCAAAAGGCTTCGGCAACCTCTCTTTCTTTTTGGCTTCGGAGCATAATACGCTTAGCCTATGAGACTGCTGGACAGCAGCCCCCTGAAAGGATTACAGCTCATTCTACTAGAGCTGTGGCTTCCACCTGTGCCTTTAAAAATGAGGCTTCTGTTGAACATATTTGCAAAGCGGCGACTTGGTCTTCGCTTCATACCTTTTCAAAATTTTACAAATTTGATACTTTTGCTTCTTCGGAGGCTATTTTTGGGGGAAAGGTTCTACAGGCAGTGGTCCCTTCCGTTTAAGTACCTGCCTTGTCCCTCCCTTCATCCGTGTACTTTAGCTTTGGTATTGGTATCCCACAAGTAATGGATGATCCGTGGACTGGATACACCTAACAAGAGAAAACATAATTTATGCTTACCTGATAAATTTATTTCTCTTGTGGTGTATCCAGTCCACGGCCCGCCCTGTCCTTTTAAGGCAGGTCTATATTTTAAACTACAGTCACCACTGCACCCTATGGTTTCTCCTTTCTCGGCTAGTTTTGGTCGAATGACTGGATATGGCAGTTAGGGGAGGAGCTATATAGCAGCTCTGCTGTGGGTGATCCTCTTGCAACTTCCTGTTGGGAAGGAGAATATCCCACAAGTAATGGATGATCCGTGGACTGGATACACCACAGGAGAAATAAATTTATCAGGTAAGCATAAATTATGTTTTTCAAAATAACACAAAATTGGCATGATGATAGGAACCAAATATTTGATTATAAACCCTCTAAGGTAATTGCAGAGAATCAGGTAAATTAATAATTATGACAAACCGTCAGATAATAATTTATCATAATTCCTGATTCACCCGGTGTTATTGTCGACAAACAAGACCAGGTGGTAGGAATTTTTCAAAGGAAAAGACAAAGCTATTAAACAATTAATTAATTTACCTGATCAAATAGACAAAGGTATTTTACATAAATGTAAAGTGTAAATCTTAATAACATTAACATTTAAAGTGACTTAATTTCATACATCACCAAAGTAAATAAATTACCCCTTTGCAGACAGGAATCAAACTGTCAGGTCGTAGGTCTCTCCGAGTAGGCTAAACTAGCCTCAGCAATTATAATCCAATAATCTCGGACCTCTTTAGTTGATTAGCAAATTACCAACTCCATATATTATGTGACCAGTTCCAAAACACAGGAAAACGACCCCCTCCTATTGGGCTAGACCCTATATATTTCCATTCTCTCATCTAGGAGTTGTCATTAATTATAATATTTTAATCATTACTTAACATAAAATTAATTTGATGAAATATTATTGTTCTAACAGTAGATGGCTCCCGCATATAGGGTAAAAATTCAAGTAAAATAATTATTTTATTTATGTTTACCCCAACATTCCTAAATTACAGTCAAGGTTATAAATTGCACTTATTTACAGAAATAAGCGACTAGCTGGGGCCTAAGCAAGTAAACTACCTTTAATCATGGAAAACATATTGATATAAAACTTCTCAGTCAGCAAGACTGAGGAAAACAAAATTAAATGTTATAATAGATAAGACCTGGTTAGGCTTAAATAAAAAACAACAACATGGAGTCTGTTGTGTCATGAAAAATTCATGACATATTCCCCCTCATCTAGACTATC
This sequence comes from Bombina bombina, assembly GCF_027579735.1. Lineage (NCBI taxonomy): Eukaryota > Metazoa > Chordata > Amphibia > Anura > Bombinatoridae > Bombina > Bombina bombina. The sequence goes on from NC_069501.1 coordinate 764,524,917, forward strand.
TTACCCCGACTAGGATGGATGAGATTAGTCTAGATCACTGTCTTATATGTGTGAGCGTTATGGTCAACCATCCGAAGACTAAGAGGAGGAGGATATTTTCCCCTCTTGAAATTCTTATACCATAGAATCGTTAACCCACAATTCCAAATTACAATGAATATATCAAAAATGGACATTTATATTATTTTTCCAAGTACCCACATGATGTACAACATTATGTACAACTTTCAAATGATAAATATAATTAAATGACATATGTGGCACCTTCATTAGAAAACAAAGTTCCATGTTTTTGGGTTCAATGTAGAGTGGCAAAGCAGAACCAGCATCAAAAGCAATGTTTATTTGTATTTCATCAACATCCTTTCCATAAGCTCTTAGGAGCATTGTTCTTATAATGTCCTTGTTGACAAAATATAATGGAATACATCCCTCAACAAGACTCTCAATTCCACTTTGGTTCTCTCGTAACCAGTTTCCTGTAAAATACACCACTGGGTCCAAAAAACTTAACAGTTCATTCTGAATTAGTTCATGCCTATATTGAACCTTTATAGCTTGGACAGAAAGATCTGAATGCAAATTAATGGTCACAACATTATCATTAACAATCTCCATCATGGTTGCCATCTGTTTACAGAAAATTGACATTTAAATGTATTAATGGAAATAGAATTAGACACAGCCACGGCAGTAACAGATGAAAAACCGATAACGGATGTTGCAACTAGTCCAGCAATAACTCCAGGTGAACATTTGGTACATAATTGCACATTGTAAGATCCACCAGGAAAAGACTTCTGCAACTTCCCCAACATTTCCTTAGTAGTAAACTGGATCCTTTTACCATGTTCTTGATACCAAAATTTTATTCTGATGATTCAACTTTGGAAACATCAAAATATTTTCCAATAGCAACTTTAGGATCAAGACTGATGAATATCTTATGGGAAAAAACTTTCCGGTTGGTAATCAGGAAACCAGGTGATTCCTCAAGCATGATCCCAGAAGATGGACCAGGTTCTATCACAGGCTTACATGAATCTCAACCGAGACACCCTGGAACAGGAACAGGATGATCCAGATAACTGCCAACATCCTGGATCCCATCAATCCAAACCCAACTGGTAGGTGTTATTTATCTGTAATAGGGAGGGGGGAAAAAACATATTAAGAACAAAATACAAATTTTTAATTCAAAAGTAATCATGTAAATAATCATAGAAAATTATTCTTCTGTACATGGATTATTCTCCCCCTCTTGTTTTAACTTTGACCTAGGGTGACAAGCATGCAATTGGTTAATGTGTACCCACTTTTCTATTGACTTCTCACTTGTAGGAATCAAAATCTTGTATGCCACAGGTGAAAGTTTATCAATAATGACATACGGCCCTTTCCATGATGGGAGAAACTTCTTCTCTCTAACTTGATTTCTAAGAAAATTGTAATGATAAACTTGATCATTTACCTCATATTCTTTCTTTGTGGTTTTCATGTCATAATATGTTTTAGCACATATTGCGGCTTTCTCAAGATTTTTCTGAGCAAAAGCAAATGCTTGTTGCAAATGCTTTCTTAAATTCTCAACATACTGATAGGTTGTTGTTGCATTGATCAGACTCTGATCCTGAGTACGATACAAAAAATTCTGTGGCAGTACCATCCTTCTACCTGTCATTAGTTCAAAAGGAGACATTTTTGTTGCAGTACTAGGAGTAGATCTAATAGCCATTAATACCAAAGGCAACTTAATATCCCAATCTTTCCTTGATTCCTTCACAACATTTTTCAGAATATTTACAACTGACTGATTATACTGTTCAACTCCACCACTCGAGGCAGCACGGTAGGAAATATGTAATTTCCTTTTCACACCCAGGATAGACCACATTCTTCTCATCACTTCACTTGTGAAATGAGTACCTCTATCAGACTCAATTCTCTGAGGAAGTCCAAACCTAGAGAAAACATGATTGATTAATAAAGCAGCAGCTGTTTCAGACCTACAATTAGGGGATGGAAGACACTCCACCCATTTGGTAAACATACATGTAACAGTTAACATGTATTGATTGCCCAGTGATGTCTTTGTAAGTGGTCCTACAAAGTCAATTTGAACAGCAAAGCGATGTAACAAATCATTTCCAATATACATTTGATATTTTGGCTCATTCAAAACCAAAAATAAATGTCTGGCAGTCTTATTTCCAAGAGAGACAGACAACGAGCATTTAGCTACAACAGCTACGTCTGTAACATCACCATCAATATCATGCACCCACTGATCATAAGGTGTAAGATTCCTAATTATCATTGGATTCTCTAATTGTCTTAATAAACAATTACTAATGTAACTATGCTCTCTATTAAGGGCAAGTTTTGCATGTTTTATACTTCCAATATCATTAATTTGAAGAGGAATAAACAATTCATGAGCTATTTATTTTAAATCAGTTAAAAACAGAGTATGAGTCTTTAAATCAGATGACTTACCATTCTTCTGAAGATAATAAATAGTTAGTACATCACCTTCCACCAAAGTACCTGCAATCTCTTTTGGATTAACTTGAATTGCATTGTCACACATATATAACTGCATGCCAACATCTTTATTTTGTAGGATTGTCATCTCAGGTACTTGACTGTTCCGAAAATGAATTTCAACAGAATCCTGTCTATGCTCAATTATATGACAACACTTTGGGTTAGTATAATGTTTAACCCGTTGATAATTGATTGGTGTATTCACCTGTGACCATACAACACTATTTATGCAATCAATTATAGGATTAAGACGTCTAAGCAAATCATTCCCAATAAGAAATTGTTCTTCAGCTGCTTTAACCGCAACAACTGGATGTTGAAGGGACATTTTCCCATTTTTGATTTTAAGCCATACATAACCTATAACTTCAATAGGTTTTCCATCAAAATTTTGCAAAATACTAGGTTTTTAACTTTAACTCCTCTGGAGCTATGTCCATGATTTGCCTAAAAATATTTTCTGACATGACAGTAATTTGAGAACCAGTGTCAATCAGGCTCATAACATGTCCCATAATGTTCTGGATATTGAGGGGTATATAATACTCTGATTTCTTTCCTGCATTTCACAGAGAAAATGAGAATGCTCCAGCATATTAGCATTCTTTCATTGTTTACATGTGGTAATATTGTCCCCCTCTAAGGATGAATCACCTAACCATTGTATTGTGAAAATTTTAGGTGAATGATCAGTATTAATGGTATAGGTATCCGGTATCAACCCATTACCATTCATGGGATTTAATAAAATCCTGCATATGACTACAGTTTTCAAGTAATATGTTATCTCTTAACCCCATATGAACAGGATCAGGAGCAACACATAACACACTCTCAGTCTTTCCTGTTAAAGGGAGAGAAGCATTTTTGCATTCATTAGAGCTTACATGATCACTTAAAATAATATTTTGATTAGGTTGAAGCTTTACCACATTTTCACCTGAGGAAACATTAGTACCATGAGCAATAACATTTTCTAAATTACTATTTACATCAGATAATATTTGTACATTAGATTCATTAACCACATTAAATCCTGGAGTTTGCTTTGGGGTATCATTAATTAGTCAATTTACTTGACTAGTACTAGGCTGGCAGGCAGAAAAAGGGTTCTTTTCTGATTTCACGTTTGGCTGGGACAGCATTGACATCAACCGGCTCATCTGTAAGCTTAACTCCTTAACCTGTTTTTCCAGCCTACCATAGTCTTCAGACTTTTGATGAGCTTTATTAAAAGTTCCCTCCATTGGACTGAAAGGGGCAGGTTGTCTTACAGCTGCTGCTGTAGGATTAGTATTTGCAGATCCTATGCTAGGAAACATATTATTATAATAGCTTCTGTTAAACCAGTTTCTTTTCCCTCAACCAAAATAATCAGTATTAGCATTTGCAGGACCCCGTGTGTTCTGTCTCGGCCCCCCAACTCCTGAACTTTTCTCTGTTTGAGAATTCTGACTGGACTGTAATGGATGCTCAGAAGTAACACTAATTTCTGCTACTTGGCCTGAATAACTCTTTGTTTTAGAAACAAATGTCCATGGTAAATAACGTATCTTAGAACTGTTATCTGTCACCTCCAGCAATTCCAAAAGTAAGTTCAAATAACTCTATATGATCAACAATTGATGTTTTACTACATTCATCAAATGGTTGAATAGTTTCCTTAAGAAACTTTATGATTTTCACATCATTATGTCTAACATTCAATAGTTTTGCTTATTTCCTTTTATTTGGCAATGTTTTATAACCAATACTTTCAGCACCATCAGAAAATTCCTCTGCCTCTCCCGACTCCGACACCTCATCACAATCAGAACGTATCAAAGTTTTAATTCTGTGATCCAAATCTTTCTTTTCCTTTGAGGAAAAATCAACATGAGCAGGAGTTGAAAATTTAACCTCAGGATGAACAGATAACTCAGATTAACTTTCCTTGAGTTTTTCCAACTCATTTTCAGCATACATTACTTGTTTATCAAGAATGCCATTAACATGTGTTAAAGCATCATTTTCATGATTAGAAGATGTCAATCTGTCTTTAAGAGTACTAACTTTGTATTCTAAGTCATTTATTTTAAACTGCAACTCCTGTTCTGTCTTTTCCTGGCAGTGAACCTTATTTTTGCTTTCAGACAATTTTTTACTCAACATATCCACCTCAGCTAATACAATAGTAAATTCAGCATTAAGCTGAAAATATTTGTCAGCCCAAAATTCTTGCAAAAGAAACAATATTGGCCATGTATTATATATCAATTTATTTATCTCATTAAAGCCCTTAGCATTTGCCAATTCTAACAATTTTGCCATATAACCATGGTTATAACCAGGGTTATCACACAAAATATATTTTGGGTCACGGATCATTGCCTTTAAACCCAGATACCAATAATCAAAAGAATCCTTTGATTTAACCTTACAAAAGAGTTGATGTAAAACTCTATTTCTCACAACTTCCGCTGTATTAGCATCAGATATAGAATGAGAATTACCTAAAAGGGACCTACTATCATGACCAGAAACATCCCCAGACACAGACATTTTACTCAAATACTCAAATAAACTACTGTAGCTTTAACTGCAAAATACAAATTTTCCTATCCGGGACAACAGCCAAAATGTTATCTCTCCTCAAAACAACACAAGGACAGCAAAAGAAACTCAAGTCTGCTTTTCACTTAAAGGAGAAATACAATTGCAAGAAAATAAGTAATTAATACTAATTATTTCCACAAGAAAACAGCAAAATTGGCAATCAATAAACTATTTCAACTCTCTGCCAGTACCTCCAAGATGTTATGAATATTACCTTTATCTATAAAAGTATATTATGTGAAATGGTGCAATTTTTAATGACACACTTTTTATAACTTATTAAAGATAATAAACAAAACCTGAATCCTTTTAGTTTCTATCAGTCTATTAATTATACCAACACCAGATGAATAACAAAAATTTGCTTTATTAACGCCTAGATTTAGAGTTTTGTCGGTAACGACCCGCGTAGCTAATGCTGGCTTTTTTCTGGCCTCACCTTTTAAATACCTCTGGTATTGAGAGTTCACAGAATGGCTGCGTTACAGGCATATTTACCACCACTGCAACTCTCGATACCAGAGTTGCTTACGGACGCGGCCAGCTTCAAAAACGTGCTCGTGCATGATTCCCCCATAGAAAACAATGGGGCTGTTTGAGCTGAAAAAAAACCTAACACCTGCAAAAAAGCCGCGTTCAGCTCCTAACGCAGCCCCATTGTTTTCTATGGGGAAACACTTCCTAAGTCTGCACCTAACACTCTAAAATGTACCCCAACCTAAACACCCCTAACCTTACACTTATTAACCCCTAATCTGCCGCCCCCGCTATCGCTGACCCCTGCATATTTTTTTTAACCCCTAATCTGCCGCTCCGTAAACCGCCGCTACTTACATTATCCCTATGTACCCCTAATCTGCTGCCCCTAACACCGCCGACCCCTATATTATATTAATTAACCCCTAATCTGCCCCCCACAACGTCGCCTCCACCTGCCTACACTTATTAACCCCTAATCTGCCAAGCGGACCGCACCGCTATTATAATAAAGTTATTAACCCCTAATCTGCCTCACTCCCGCCTCAATAACCCTATAAGAAATAGTATTAACCCCTAATCTGCCCTCCCTAACATCGCTGACACGTAACTTCAAACATTAACCCCTAATCTGCCGACTGGAGCTCACCGCTATTCTAATAAATGTATTAACCCCTAAAGCTAAGTCTAACCCTAACACTAACACCCCCCTAAATTAAATATAATTTAAATCTAACGAAATAAATTAACTCTTATTAAATAAATTATTCCTATTTAAAGCTAAATACTTACCTGTAAAATAAATCCTAATATAGCTACAATATAAATTATATTTATATTATAGCTATTTTAGGATTTATATTTATTTTACAGGTAACTTTGTATTTATTTTAACCAGGTACAATAGCTATTAAATAGTTAAGAACTATTTAATAGCTAAAATAGTTAAAATAATTACAAAATTACCTGTAAAATAAATCCTAACCTAAGTTACAATTAAACCTAACACTACACTATCAATAAATAAATTAAATAAACTACCTACAATTATCTACAATTAAACCTAACACTACACTATCAATACATTAATTAAATACAATATCTACAAATAAATACAATTAAATAAACTAACTAAAGTACAAAAAATAAAAAAGAACTAAGTTACAAAAAATAAAAAAATATTTACAAACATCAGAAAAATAGTACAACAATTTTAAACTAATTAAACCTACTCTAAGCCCCCTAATAAAATAACAAAGACCGCCAAAATAAAAAAATGCCCTACCCTATTCTAAATTACAAAAGTTCAAAGCTCTTTTACCTTACCAGCCCTTAACAGCGCCCTTTGCGGGGCATGCCCCAAAGAATTCAGCTCTTTTGCCTGTAAAAAAAACACATACAATACCCCCCCCCCAACATTACAACCCACCACCCACATACGAAACCGGAGGCAAAAGGGGAAAGCAAAAGGGGAAAGCACTATAAGTTTACTACAGTTAAAATTTAATAACAGTTTAAAAACATACAATATATATCATGGATCCATGAGAAAAAAATGACAGATAAAAACAGTTCAAGTTATACAAACAATGTGCAAAATTGTCGACAACAAATAATCAGCAACAGATATTCAACGGTCCTAGACTGAGATTGCACAGGACTGGGTAATGGGTGTTAAACCATATAAAACCAAATAACTAGTGTCCAAAAGTGTTCAATAGTGCGAAAAATCCAAAATTCAAAATCCAGAATAAGCATAAAATTTAAAAATAAAAATCCAGAGTCAATGTGATAAAAACATGTATGTCTTTAAAAATGTGTCTTAAAAATAGTGAGTTGTAATTCTGTGGCGAACAAGACAGAAAATGAAAAAATATGCAGTGTAGACAAAGTGAAAAAAAGTAAAAATAAAAATAGTCACCCAAACCTAAATGGATATTCCTTGTAGTGATCCCACAGTGTAGATAAATCCTTGAGGGTGGGAGAGGAGAAGAAGTAGTGTCCACAGGAGTGAAAAAAACAGACTAAAGGACTGAACCAGATTGGCCCAAAAAACGGTATCCACCTAAAATATAAAGAAAAATATGGTGCAGGTAGCTTCACACAATTTTACATAAAAGGGAATAGGCTTACCAATACTCAGTCGACGCGTTTCGGCCCCTGTAAGGCCTTTATCAAGACTGAGTTTATTTAGGAGAATGTGTCCTTATAAAGGGTATTGTAGCCAATAATCAAATTGAATTTTTGCGCCAAAACTTTAAGCTCCGCCCACTTCCTGTTGACTGCATTGTGGGTATGGGCATTGTATTCATAGTAAGGGCATTTTCTCCAATACTATTCCAATATTGGTCCTGTATTAGTCCTAACTAACTAATCTGTGTTAGCTTAGATAAGGGAAGTAGTCTACATGATATCTGTTACGTGTGTATAGTTACTTAATACCAAGGTTAGTACCGGATGTTGACTTCCGGTTGGTAAGGACACTGATGTCACTTCCGGTGTATCTGCATATAGTATAGCAGAATTTAGCAAAATTCTAAAATACCCAACTTATTGTGCCAGGATATGGCTATAGTGATTCATCTAGCCATAATGAGATTGGATAATTATTTTAGAGAGTAATTCTGCTATATGAAGTGTTGATTGCCCACGGAGTGTTATTTCTGATAACGGCAAAATTTGACGTCATTTCCGGTTCCGGAATGTCCCCGGAATTGTACTTCCGGTTTCGCTAAATTGTAAAGTTGTTTCCGGTCCGTTCTTAAGGATAGACGTGACAGGCTAAGATGATACAGGGTAGTAGTATGGGACAAACATGTCAGTTCTGGACTACATAGGAAATTTAGTTAGTTGCTGAAATTTGCAACTGGGGCCGTGGATCACATTAGATCCATATCTAAACCACATTGGATGCTAGAGAAATACGCATCTAGACAAATTTAGATGGTGTAAAGTGGAACTATGATCAGATATGGCCGGAGAACGGCATTATGATCAGTGGAACTAGTGTCTAGATGCGTATTTCTCTAGAATCCAATGTGGTTTAGATATGGATCTAATGTGATCCACGGCCCCAGTTGCAAATTTCAGCAACTAACTAAATTCCACCCCAAACATGGTAGTGACGTCACGATTTTGGGGATTAAAATATTCGACCACCTATCTACATTGATCAATTCTATATAATATGTGTAATTACCCGAAACGAGGCTTTATGAGCTATTATAAGCCCTCTTATTTTTATAAGCTATTAATCTGATCAATTCTATATAATATGTGTTATTACCCGAAACGAGGCTTTATGAGCTATTATAAGCCCACTTATTTTTATAAGCTATTTTTATAAGTTATTAATCTGAATGTTTCTCTGATTACCATCTATCTCTATCTCTATCTATTTGTATCTGATTTGTTATGCTATCCAAGTAGCCATTTCCCTTGTTTCTATAGTAACCCACTCAAGTAGCCATATTTCTATTCACACCTATTTGTATACACAGCTTGCAAGTGAGCTACAATCGATACACACAAGTGTAATTTTAAAAATCGTTATATAATTTTTTTAGATACATGTTATGTCTGTCTGTTTCTAATAGATACAAGATGATTATGTCCTTTTCTGTATAGTCCGGAACTGACATGTTTGTCCCATACTATTATTCTGTATCATCTTAGCCTGTCACGTCTATCCTTAAGTAAGGTCTGTCTGTTTCTAATAAATACAAGATGATTATGTCCTTTCCTATGTAGTCCGGAACTGACATGTTTGTCCCATACTACTACCCTGTATCATCTTAGCCTGTCACGTCTATCCTTAAGAACGGACCGGAAACAACTTTACAATTTAGCGTAACCGGAAGTACAATTCTGGGGACATTCCGGAACCGTTATCGGAAATAACACTCCGTGGGCAATTGTCAACACTTCATATAGCAGAATTACTCTCTAAAATAATTATCCAATCTCATTATGGCTAGATGAATCACTATAGCCATATCCTGGCACAATAAGTTGGGTATTTTAGAATTTTGCTAAATTCTGCTATACTATATGCAGATACACCGGAAGTGACATCAGTGTCCTTACCAACCGGAAGTCAACATCCGGTACTAACCTTGGTATTAAGTAACTATACACACGTAACAGATATCATGTAGACTACTTCCCTTATCTAAGCTAACACAGATTAGTTAGTTAGGACTAATACAGGACCAATATTGGAATAGTATTGGAGAAAATGCCCTTACTATGAATACAATGCCCATACCCACAATGCAGTCAACAGGAAGTGGGCAGAGCTTAAAGTTTTGGCGCAAAAATTCAATTTGATTATTGGCTACAATACCCTTTATAAGGACACATTCTCCTAAATAAACTCAGTCTTGATAAAGGCCTTACAGGGGCCGAAACGCGTCAACTGAGTATTGGTAAGCCTATTCCCTTTTATGTAAAATTGTGTGAAGTTACCTGCACCATATTTTTCTTTATATTTTAGGTGGATACCGTTTTTTGGGCCAATCTGGTTCAGTCCTTTAGTCTGTTTTTTTCACTCCTGTGGACACTACTTCTCCTCCTCTCCCACCCTCAAGGATTTATCTACACTGTTGGATCACTACAAGGAATATCCATTTAGGTTTGGGTGACTATTTTTATTTTTACTTTTTTTCACTTTGTCTACACTGCATATTTTTTCATTTTCTGTCTTGTTCGCCACAGAATTACAACTCACTATTTTTAAGACACATTTTTAAAGACATACATGTTTTTATCACATTGACTCTGGATTTTTATTTTTAAATTTTATGCTTATTCTGGATTTTGAATTTTGGATTTTTCGCACTATTGAACACTTTTGGACACTAGTTATTTGGTTTTATATGGTTTAACACCCATTACCCAGTCCCGTGCAATCTCAGTCTAGGACCGTTGAATATCTGTTGCTGATTATTTGTTGTCGACAATTTTGCACATTGTTTGTATAACTTGAACTGTTTTTATCTGTCATTTTTTTCTCATGGATCCATGATATATATTGTATGTTTTTAAACTGTTATTAAATTTTAACTGTAGTAAACTTATAGCGCTTTCCCCTTTTGCTTTCCCCTTTTGCCTCCGGTTTGGTAGGCGCTTGGGGGGTCCCCTTTCTAACTTGACTTCTATTGGTGGTCACTAGGTACACCCCTCCCCCGAGCCAGGGGCTTAGAGTAGGCGCTAGTTCAATCTCCCACTAACCCACCACCCACATACCCCTAATCTAACCCAAACCCCCCTTAAATAAACCTAACACTAAGCCCCTGAAGATCTTCCTACCTTATCTTCACCATACCAGGTTCACCGATCGATCCAGAAGAGCTCCTCCGATGTCTTGATCCGATTGGCTGTTCCGATCAGCCAATAGAATGCGAGCTCAATCTGATTGGCTGATTGAATCAGCCAATCGGATTGAACTTGATTCTGATTGGCTGATTACATCAGCCAATCAGAATTTTCCTACCTTAATTCCGATTGGCTGATAGAATCCTATCAGCCAATCGGAATTCGAGGGACGCCATCTTGGATGACGTCCCTTAAAGGAACCGTCATTCATCGGGAAGTCGTCGGTGAAGATGGATGTTCCGTGTCGGCGGGATGAACATGGTATCCGGAAGAAAGAAGATTGAAGATGCCGTTGATAAAAGACTTCAGCCGGATCATGGACCTCTTCAGCTCCCGCTTGGATGAAGACTTCAGCCGGATCATGGACCTCTTCAGCCCCCCGCTTGGGCTTGGATCAAGACATCGGAGGAGCTCTTCTGGATCGATCGGTGAACCTGGTATGGTGAAGATAAGGTAGGAAGATCTTCAGGGGCTTAGTGTTAGGTTTATTTAAGGGGGGTTTGGGCCCTGTTCAGGGCTGGTAAGGTAAAAGAGCTTTGAACTTTTGTAATTTAGAATAGGGTAGGGCATTTTTTTATTTTGGGGTCTTTGCTATTTTATTAGGGGGCTTAGAGTAGGTGTAATTAGTTTAAAATTGTTGTAATATTTTTCTGATGTTTGTAAATATTTTTTTATTTTTTGTAACTTAGTTCTTTTTTATTTTTTGTACTTTAGTTAGCTTATTTAATTGTATTTATTTGTAGATATTGTATTTAATTAATGTATTGATAGTGTAGTGTTAGGTTTAATTGTAGGTAATTGTAGGTATTTTATTTAATTAATTTATTGATAGTGTAGTGTTAGGTTTAATTGTAACTTAGGTTAGGATTTATTTTACAGGTAATTTTGTAATTATTTTAACTATTTTAGCTATTAAATAGTTTTTAACTATTTAATAGCTATTGTACCTGGTTAAAATAAATACAAAGTTATCTGTAAAATAAATATAAATCCTAAAATAGCTATAATATAAATATAATTTATATTGTAGCTATATTAGGATTTATTTTACAGGTAAGTATTTAGCTTTAAATAGGAATAATTTATTTAATAAGAGTTAATTTATTTTGTTAGATTTAAATTATATTTAATTTAGGGGGGTGTTAGTGTTAGGGTTAGACTTAGCTTTAGGGGTTAATACATTTATTAGAATAGCGGTGAGCTCCAGTCGGCAGATTAGGGGTTAATACTTGAAGTTAGGTGTCGGCGATGTTAGGGAGGGCAGATTAGGGGTTAATACTATTTATTATAGGGTTATTAAGGCGGGAGTGAGGCAGATTAGGGGTTAATAACTTTATTATAATAGCGGTGCAGTCCGCTCGGCAGATTAGGGGTTAATAAGTGTAGGCAGGTGGAGGCGACGTTGAGGGGGACAGATTAGGGGCTAATAAATATAATATAGGGGTCAGCGGTGTTAGGGGCAGCAGATTAGGGGTACATAAGGATAACGTAAGTAGCGGCGCTTTGCGGTCGGCAGATTAGGGGTTAATTATTGTAGGTAGCTGGCGGCGACGTTGTGGGGGGCAGGTTAGGGGTTAATAAATATAATATAGGGGTCGGCGGTGTTAGGGGCAGCGGATTAGGGGTACATAAGGATAACGTAGGTGGCGGTCGGCAGATTAGGGGTTAAAAAAATGTAATCGAGTGGCGGCGATGTGGGGGGACCTCGGTTTAGGGGTACATAGGTAGTTTATGGGTGTTAGTGTACTTTAGAGCACAGTAGTTAAGAGCTATATAAGACGGCGTTAGCCCAGAAAGCTCTTAACTACTGACTTTTTTCTGCGGCTGGACTTTTGTCGTTAGATTTCTAACGCTCACTTCAGACACGACTCTAAATACCGGAGTTAGAAAGATCCCATTGAAAAGATAGGATACACAATTGACGTAAGGGGATCTGCGGTATGGAAAAGTCGTGGCTGAAAAGTGAGCGTTAGACCCTTTCTTGACTGACTCCAAATACCGGCAGTAGCCTAAAACCAGCGTTAGGAGCCTCTAACGCTGGTTTTCACGGCTACCGCCAAACTCTAAATCTAGGCCTAAAAGATTTCGATTGGAAACATATTTAGCATTTAATATTAACTTAAGCAATCAAAATTTACAGAGAAATAAACTACAGACCTATAATAATCAATTAAAGCGATAACATAATAACTCCAACTAGCAAGAAAAACAGAATAATGCCAAGATAAAACTATAAAGATAATTAAATAATATTTTCAAAATAACACAAAAATTGGCATGATGATAGGAACTAAATATTTGATTATAAACCCTCTAAGGTAATTGCAGAGAATCAGGTAAATTAATAATTATGACAAACCGTCAGATAATAATTTATCATAATTCCTGATTCACCTGGTGTTATTGTCGACAAATAAGACCAGGTGGTATGAATTTTTCAAAGGAAAACACAAAGCTATAAAACAATTAATTAATTTACCTGATCAAATAGACAAAGGTATTTTACATAAATGTCAAGTGTAAATCTTAATAACATTAACATTTAAAGTGACTTAATTTCATACAGCACCAAAGTAAATAAATTCCCCCTTTGCAGACAGGAATCAAACTGTCAGGTTGTAGGTCTCTCCAAGTAGGCTAAACTAGACTCAGCAGTTATAATCCAATAATCTCGGACCTCTGTAGTTGATTAGCAAATTTAAAATGGGGAGAGAGTAAGCGCTAAAAAGCTTAAAAGGCTAGTAAAAAGTACATTTTAATACATATAAAAATTTACAAATGGCAATCAGACGCATGGATCCATGTCTGACTTAACAAAAAAATATATAATAAACAAATCTAAAAATATCTAAAAATATCCAATGGAGTAAAGCATGTGACGCTGACTTAGTGAGCCAGTGATGAGGAGTTAGAAGGACATGTACATTCAATAATATAAACAACCTAAGTGAGTGATTGAGTGCACACAATAGCTGTCAACAAAGAAAAATAGCATTCACAAAAAAGAAAAATAGCATTCACAAAAAATAGTGTTCACAAAAATTGGCGTACATAAAAAATGTTCAAATGTTCAACCGGTTATATGTAAGTGAATCCAGTAGTGTTTCCTCCAAAGTGACGTGTAGAAATATAACGTGAAGTCAATAATAGTAGAATGTAAACGTTGAGTGGGTCAAATTATTGTGGTTCAGCTGCTAAATTAAAAAATTGTAAATCCGTGAGGTGTAAAAATAAAAATAACTTGTGAAAAAATCCACGTGGAAAACTTGAATTCAAATGATAAACAAAGGTCAAAAAATCAAAAGACAAAAATCAAAAGACAAAAATATCAAAAAACAAAAATAGAAAATCAGTGATAATATTAAAAAGCACTAAAGATCTAGTGAAAACAAATCCTTAATTCAGATGTTAAAAATCCTTGGTAAGATCCATAACAAACAAATACATCGATAAAATACCTAAAAGGGAACAAAAGAGAAACAAATAGTGCAACACTGTGTATGATATATAATATAGGTAATTAAAACCAAGCTCACCAGTATGCCAACGCGTTTCGGCCTAGGCTAGGCCTTTCTCAAGACTATACTGTATCAGAAAATCTGGGAGCTTTAAGTAGGGTCAGTGTTGAAATGATTGGTGCTGTTTTGGCGCCATTTTTAGAGGCACCTCCCTTTCCTGTTTCACCCATTGCATCTCTGGGATATTTCCTATGTTATGTTTCCTGTTTCACCCATTGCATCTCTGGGATATTTCCTATGTTATGTTTCCTGTTTCACCCATTGCATCTCTGGGATATTTCCTATGTTATGTTTCCTGTTTCACCCATTGCATCTCTGGGATATTTCCTATGTTATGTTTATGTTTTCCCATCTTAAAGGTTAATTGGTTCCTATTATTGCCACAAATTCTAGTATAAATCTAGATTTTCCTATTTATTTGTTTTTTATTTTCATTATTAGGTAATAGTAGCGTTTTGTCAATGTTGTTATTATTATATTCTGTGTTAACTCAGTTAGTTTTCTGGGCGGGTTTCCCCTTTCTTTGGGCTCAAATTGCTTATTTATTTACATGGACTGGTTCTCATTTATGAATTGCCCCTGTTGATGTCAAAAACTTAATTTCCAATGCGATCTTATTTTGAAAATTGCTATGACCGGAAGTGGCCTGGTATCGCGGCATCAACTTCCGTTTTAGCTTTTGGGAGACATAGTTTATTCGATTCACCGGTCTCTATCATGTGACCGGAAGTTCTTTGGTCCACCGGTCTGCATCATATGACCGGAAGGTGCAGCATCATATTCCCCATTGGCTTATGCGATATGTAGTTCCCTCACTTATTAGGACTAGAGATCTTTCTCAGATGTTCGGTATTACCCGATCTTACTATGGCTCATTGTCTCTATGTGTCTATAACATATAATGTCAGAGTCAATGTGCCAATATGTAATAGAATCGGTTACTGGGAATAGTCAATTCTTTGAATAATGTATGTAATTTCTTACGATGCTGATCTATCACTGCTTATAGTAAAACTGCTTCTAATAAAACTCGCTATATTAATTCTAAGCACATTCTTGGATCCCAATAAAACTCACTTTCTTAATTCTAGGCACATTCTTGGATCCTAATATTGAATAGCTTTACAATTTACTTTTATTTGTTCATACTTTCGTAATGGATAGCCGTTTCACTGCTTCCTTCTAGTTCTTTTGAAAATAAATCCTATGGGTATTCTCAAGGAGCCATTGAGTCATATATGACCTTGATAAAGTATAGACCTGCAATGTTTATCTAACTTAACATTGTGAGACGTTTGTTGCATCCTAATGCTGTATCTCACCGCCGATGGTGGGATGACAAACTGTAATGTCTCAAGAGGGATCAAGGATCTTCCTATCTGTTCACAGTGAAGGTGTAAGCTCAAATCTAATTGGGAGGGTTTCATTACATTTGTATGTGTATATAAAGGACTTTAGGTGACCATTAACCAGAAATCAGCTGGTGTAAGATCAGACGTAAATACATTCAAAGTGATGGCTTCTGTTTGACTTTGGGGCAGACGTGGGGTAGAGGATACAAGATACAAAATCTTCAAATTATGATATTTCATTTCACACATTAAGTAGTCCTACATTAGATTGTTATGTATAGACCAGTGTATGAATACAGGGTTTTTTTCTTTTCTATGATACTTTTTTAGTTCAATATGACAATTTTAAAGTTGTCATACTGAATGTGTTCAGTTTGACAAAGCTGGGTGTATTCAATACGACATTGTCGCAATTCTTTAGGTCTATTATTCCCGTGTATGGATCTGTTGCCAGGTGTTAATTACTTGACAAATGTACTTATGCTTGTATATTTACTCATTGGTGCTGATGTATCTTTGTGACCAAATTGTCCTATGCCTGATGTTATGTTTCTCTCTCTGATATGATTTTGTTCTTTAATGAGCGACTAACATTTTGTAATACAGAACAAGTATTATGCCCACTCTAAATTTTTACATTTCCCTTGGTTTTTATAGGGAACGGAGAGGGTTAGTATTTTCGATTTTCACTTCCACTCTAGTTTATAGCTTTCATGTATTTGATCTCCCTTTATAAGTACATAGAAAATAGTGATGAGAGCGGAGGTAAATATTTAGTTGGGATACTGTGTGGGGTAACCAACTTAGCGGTCGCATGTTGGGATCCTATCTCTCTAACTTAGGTCATATCATATTTAAACACTCGGAGATGGATGGTGGTTGTTATTTAATAGATGTAATTTAATGGAAATCAGGTGTGCAAGGTCTTCTTTCTGATTTAAACCTCTAGGGTATAGACAGTCCATCATAAATATCCATCTTGACTCATTGAATAGTAGTTTTTGCTCATGGTTTCCTCCTCTCCAGTCTTTTTTGACCTTCTGTATCCCAAAATAACTAAAATCTTTCAGATTCCCCTTGTGGGTAGTTGCAAAATGCTTGTAGAGTGGGGTATCTATTCTGCCTTTCTCTATGCATAGGATGTGTTCCCTGATCCTATCTTTGAGGGCCCTTGATGTCTGCCCTATATATTGTAATCCGCAGGAGCAGGAAACTAGATAGATCACATTTTTGTCGCTACATCTGATCAGCTCTTTGATCCTATGTTTCTCGTTTCTCTGATGTGATGAGAAAGTATCCGTTTTTCGTCCGTTCTTACAAGCTTTACAGCTTGGACATGGGTAGAAGCCTTTAATGCTTTTTCCTTGATGATTGGTCGTGTCGTTATTATTTCCTTTCCTAGGTATACTAGGTGCTATCATCGTTTTCAGGTTCCTAGTTCTCCTATAAATGAATCTCGGATGTGGATTCAGCCTTTCCCCAATCACGTCATCATCTTTGAGTATCGCCCAATGTTTCTTAATAATCTTTTCCAGGATGGATCTGTTCTCACAGTACTCGGATATCATAGGTACGTCGATTGTTTCATCATCCCAGGTTTTTCTTGGTTTATTTTTATAACTCAGGAGGTTCTCTCTCTTGATCTTACTGACTTCTTCGATTTTATCATCCAACGACTTATTGTCATACCCTCTTTCCAAGAAACGTTGTTTCAGTATGTCAGCCTGTGCAGTCCATTGTTCTATAGTAGAACAATTTTTCTTGACCCTCAAGAATTGGCCCTTGGGTATATTTGACTTCCAGGTGGGATGATGGCAGCTTGTGTTATGGATATAGTTGTTACAGTCAACCTCCTTGAAGAAGGTTGACGTCTCAAGCTTCCCATCTTTCACTTCAATTCTCAGATCCAGAAAGTCCAGTTTCTCTTGGCTGTATTGGTATGTAAACTTAAGATTCTTTTCGTTGTGGTTCATTACATTGATAGTATGTAGCAGATCTTCCAATGTTCCACTCCAAATCAAAAAGATGTCATCTATATATCTTGAATATAGGACCAGGTCCGCGCCAGCTGGACATGAGTCCCAGAAGATGTTTTCCCATAGGCCCATGTAGAGATTGGCGTAGCTTGGCGCGAACCTGGTCCCCATTGCTGTGCCGCACAATTGCCTGTAAAACTGATTATTGTTACAGAAATAGTTGTGATTCAAGATATATTTAATACAGTCCAAAATGAATATCCTCTGTTCTTCTGGTATTTCCTCATCCTTTAGTAGGAATGAGTTTACTGCTTCAATCCCTAGGTCATGTGGGATACTTGTATAAAGTGACGTAACGTCACATGTGGCCATTATATAGTTGTTCTTCCAGGTCATTGAATTTAGCAGTGACAGAATTTGTGTGGAGTCTCTGAGATGTGATGGTAATGATATTACATATTTCTGTAACATCTTATCCACGTATTCAGATAAGTTGCTTGTCAAAGATCCTATCCCAGATATAATGGGCCTTCCTGGTGGATCGTTTAAGGATTTATGGACTTTAGGTAGTTGATAAAATACGGGTGTTTTTGGGTATGGTATTCTTATGTAATTATATTCCCTTTCACTGAGTATCCCTTCGGTTTTAGCTGTTCCGAGGAGGGCATCTAGCTCTTTCTTGAACCTAACTACTGGGTTGCTGCAGAGCTTTTGGTAGGTATTGGTGTCATTTAGAATCCTCAGACATTCGTCCTCATACTTCACCTTGTCCATAATAACAATTCCACCTCCTTTGTCGGCTGGTTTTATAATCAGTTTATGATTCTTTTCTAGGCTTTTAATTGTCTCCAATTGTGATCTTGTCAGATTATGCCTGATTTTATTACATTTGGATAAATTCAGGTTCCTGATGTCTTGACAGATATTCATTTCAAATGTCTCGATGTGACTCCCTTTGCTGGTTATAGGGTAGAATGAAGACTTCGCCTTCAGATCAGTATGCGTAAATCTGTTATCTATATTGCTACTTAGAGGTGTTTGATAAGTGTCAATGGGAGATTTTAGGAAATGCCTTTTTAGGGTTAATTTCCTTACCAGCTCCTTTGCGCTTATGAAGGTTTGAAACTTGTCCATTTTCTTAGATGGAGCAAAGCTCAGTCCATATGAGAGTACCTCTTTCTCTTTTTCTGTCAGAACTGTGGAGCTTAAGTTAAACAGTCCTTTCGTCGTTTTGACAGTATCAACACTTCTGGGGTCGCTACTCTTTGGGCTTCGTGTTATGATCTGTTCAGGCTTCTGTTTCCTTGACCTGCTGCCCCCTCTGGACCCTCTAGAGGTCTTTTTTTGTTTACGGAACAGGATTGTTCTTCCATGTCCAGGTTCTTTCTCTTTAATGTTGATTTGTTTTTCTCTTTTTCCCTTGGTGGAAGGGGGCTTTCCCCTAAAAAAACCTCTCCTGTTTCTTGGCCCTTTTCTTGTATTGTAACACTCCTATGTTGTTGTGGGGTGTGTTTTTGTTGGCCCACCTTCACATTGGAGTATTGCTGGTTGTTCCTCCATTGTGATTCTTTGGATATATTTTGGTTGTAGGGAGGGTCGTCTTTCCAACTTTGTTTTCTGTGTCCGTTATACATGTAATCATTGTGTTCTCTATGGCCTGTATGGGCATAAGGTCTCTCATCAAACCTCGAATGATTTTTCCTTTGGTCCATGAAGAATGGACTCTTTCCATAGTTGTCCCCTAGTGGAAACGGTGATCTTCTATCATCACGATAATGGTGCTGCCGTCTGTGATAATGAGTTTGTGGACGGAAGTGGCCATAGTATGGCCTAGTATTTCCAAACCTGGGTTCATGTTCCCAATTTGTTTGGTCCTGGTTTCTTCTGTTGTCATAGCGTGGTCTCCTTTCGGGGTAGTTGTAGTTGTTATAATCTCTCGGGTATTGTTGGTCCTCCCGGTGTGCATTATACACATAGCTTCTGTTGTATGGAGAATCTCTTGTGTGAGAATAGTAGCTGTTGTTTGGCCTGACAGGGGACCGGAAGTACGGTCTTCGTCTTCCATAACTCTCATTCCCTGTTTTGGAATGGTATCCCTGTTTTTTCTTTTTTCTATAGTTCACCTCTGTCCAGTTGTCTCTTACATCTTCCGTTCTCTCTTCACTGTCTTGTTCTGTTGTGTCTTGTGGACAGTTCCCCCTTTCCTCATACGGTGGGTCGGTCTCTCGTGTGTTGTCCATATCTACCGATTTTTTGGCATCCAATTCTCTATTTAGTTTCTTCATCTTTTTCTGGATTACGTCCTCTCTCGTTTTCGTGACTCGTTTTATTAGAGTTTCTCTTCTTTCGGTTATTTCTTTAGATTCTGGTTCTGTGCTGTCCAGATTAGTTAGTAGTACCTCATCATCTTTAATCTCATCATCTAGTTTTAAGATTAGGGATGACTTAAATTCGATGATGAGTCTCATTAGTTGTCTTGAAGTTTCCAATAGGATATTCATCCATTTTTCTGCAAAATCTGGATCAGCTAACTGAAATGAACACTCTTTTCTAATAATCAAGCCTTTAGGAATGATGTCCAGTTCTAAACATTTGTTTAGAAATGAAATTTCGGCTTTATACTTAACTTCAGAAATAAGAAGTTTTTCTAAGTTTCTGAAAATAGATTGAATGTCTAATCTGTCTGGATCATTGTCATGATCATCTAACGGTGTGGTTATACTTAGGGTAATATCCCTTCTGAGTGTTGACAACAGATCCATATTGGTGTATGGAAATAAGACGGGCTATAGCCTATAATTGGGAAATTCCTGTGCAGTACTTTGTAGAATGCTGCACTAATATCAGGGGTCTTGGTGTGTGGCTGCTCGGGACCTACTAGGAACCAATCTATAAGAACAGGAGAAGTGGACCGAGCGCTACACCCAGGGCCTTAAGCTTACTAACTATATAGCCTCCTAGTAGGCTAACAATATAAAAGTTAAAATGGGGAGAGAGTAAGCGCTAAAAAGCTTAAAAGGCTAGTAAAAAGTACATTTTAATACATATAAAAATTTACAAATGGCAATCAGACGCATGGATCCATGTCTGACTTAACAAAAAAATATATAATAAACAAATCTAAAAATATCTAAAAATATCCAATGGAGTAAAGCATGTGACGCTGACTTAGTGAGCCAGTGATGAGGAGTTAGAAGGACATGTACATTCAATAATATAAACAACCTAAGTGAGTGATTGAGTGCACACAATAGCTGTCAACAAAGAAAAATAGCATTCACAAAAAAGAAAAATAGCATTCACAAAAAATAGTGTTCACAAAAATTGGCGTACATAAAAAATGTTCAAATGTTCAACCGGTTATATGTAAGTGAATCCAGTAGTGTTTCCTCCAAAGTGACGTGTAGAAATATAACGTGAAGTCAATAATAGTAGAATGTAAACGTTGAGTGGGTCAAATTATTGTGGTTCAGCTGCTAAATTAAAAAATTGTAAATCCGTGAGGTGTAAAAATAAAAATAACTTGTGAAAAAATCCACGTGGAAAACTTGAATTCAAATGATAAACAAAGGTCAAAAAATCAAAAGACAAAAATCAAAAGACAAAAATATCAAAAAACAAAAATAGAAAATCAGTGATAATATTAAAAAGCACTAAAGATCTAGTGAAAACAAATCCTTAATTCAGATGTTAAAAATCCTTGGTAAGATCCATAACAAACAAATACATCGATAAAATACCTAAAAGGGAACAAAAGAGAAACAAATAGTGCAACACTGTGTATGATATATAATATAGGTAATTAAAACCAAGCTCACCAGTATGCCAACGCGTTTCGGCCTAGGCTAGGCCTTTCTCAAGACTATACTGTATCAGAAAATCTGGGAGCTTTAAGTAGGGTCAGTGTTGAAATGATTGGTGCTGTTTTGGCGCCATTTTTAGAGGCACCTCCCTTTCCTGTTTCACCCATTGCATCTCTGGGATATTTCCTATGTTATGTTTCCTGTTTCACCCATTGCATCTCTGGGATATTTCCTATGTTATGTTTCCTGTTTCACCCATTGCATCTCTGGGATATTTCCTATGTTATGTTTCCTGTTTCACCCATTGCATCTCTGGGATATTTCCTATGTTATGTTTATGTTTTCCCATCTTAAAGGTTAATTGGTTCCTATTATTGCCACAAATTCTAGTATAAATCTAGATTTTCCTATTTATTTGTTTTTTATTTTCATTATTAGGTAATAGTAGCGTTTTGTCAATGTTGTTATTATTATATTCTGTGTTAACTCAGTTAGTTTTCTGGGCGGGTTTCCCCTTTCTTTGGGCTCAAATTGCTTATTTATTTACATGGACTGGTTCTCATTTATGAATTGCCCCTGTTGATGTCAAAAACTTAATTTCCAATGCGATCTTATTTTGAAAATTGCTATGACCGGAAGTGGCCTGGTATCGCGGCATCAACTTCCGTTTTAGCTTTTGGGAGACATAGTTTATTCGATTCACCGGTCTCTATCATGTGACCGGAAGTTCTTTGGTCCACCGGTCTGCATCATATGACCGGAAGGTGCAGCATCATATTCCCCATTGGCTTATGGGATATGTAGTTCCCTCACTTATTAGGACTAGAGATCTTTCTCAGATGTTCGGTATTACCCGATCTTACTATGGCTCATTGTCTCTATGTGTCTATAACATATAATGTCAGAGTCAATGTGCCAATATGTAATAGAATCGGTTACTGGGAATAGTCAATTCTTTGAATAATGTATGTAATTTCTTACGATGCTGATCTATCACTGCTTATAGTAAAACTGCTTCTAATAAAACTCGCTATATTAATTCTAAGCACATTCTTGGATCCCAATAAAACTCACTTTCTTAATTCTAGGCACATTCTTGGATCCTAATATTGAATAGCTTTACAATTTACTTTTATTTGTTCATACTTTCGCTTATGAAGGTTTGAAACTTGTCCATTTTCTTAGATGGAGCAAAGCTCAGTCCATATGAGAGTACCTCTTTCTCTTTTTCTGTCAGAACTGTGGAGCTTAAGTTAAACAGTCCTTTCGTCGTTTTGACAGTATCAACACTTCTGGGGTCGCTACTCTTTGGGCTTCGTGTTATGATCTGTTCAGGCTTCTGTTTCCTTGACCTGCTGCCCCCTCTGGACCCTCTAGAGGTCTTTTTTTGTTTACGGAACAGGATTGTTCTTCCATGTCCAGGTTCTTTCTCTTTAATGTTGATTTGTTTTTCTCTTTTTCCCTTGGTGGAAGGGGGCTTTCCCCTAAAAAAACCTCTCCTGTTTCTTGGCCCTTTTCTTGTATTGTAACACTCCTATGTTGTTGTGGGGTGTGTTTTTGTTGGCCCACCTTCACATTGGAGTATTGCTGGTTGTTCCTCCATTGTGATTCTTTGGATATATTTTGGTTGTAGGGAGGGTCGTCTTTCCAACTTTGTTTTCTGTGTCCGTTATACATGTAATCATTGTGTTCTCTATGGCCTGTATGGGCATAAGGTCTCTCATCAAACCTCGAATGATTTTTCCTTTGGTCCATGAAGAATGGACTCTTTCCATAGTTGTCCCCTAGTGGAAACGGTGATCTTCTATCATCACGATAATGGTGCTGCCGTCTGTGATAATGAGTTTGTGGACGGAAGTGGCCATAGTATGGCCTAGTATTTCCAAACCTGGGTTCATGTTCCCAATTTGTTTGGTCCTGGTTTCTTCTGTTGTCATAGCGTTGTCTCCTTTCGGGGTAGTTGTAGTTGTTATAATCTCTCGGGTATTGTTGGTCCTCCCGGTGTGCATTATACACATAGCTTCTGTTGTATGGAGAATCTCTTGTGTGAGAATAGTAGCTGTTGTTTGGCCTGACAGGGGACCGGAAGTACGGTCTTCGTCTTCCATAACTCTCATTCCCTGTTTTGGAATGGTATCCCTGTTTTTTCTTTTTTCTATAGTTCACCTCTGTCCAGTTGTCTCTTACATCTTCCGTTCTCTCTTCACTGTCTTGTTCTGTTGTGTCTTGTGGACAGTTCCCCCTTTCCTCATACGGTGGGTCGGTCTCTCGTGTGTTGTCCATATCTACCGATTTTTTGGCATCCAATTCTCTATTTAGTTTCTTCATCTTTTTCTGGATTACGTCCTCTCTCGTTTTCGTGACTCGTTTTATTAGAGTTTCTCTTCTTTCGGTTATTTCTTTAGATTCTGGTTCTGTGCTGTCCAGATTAGTTAGTAGTACCTCATCATCTTTAATCTCATCATCTAGTTTTAAGATTAGGGATGACTTAAATTCGATGATGAGTCTCATTAGTTGTCTTGAAGTTTCCAATAGGATATTCATCCATTTTTCTGCAAAATCTGGATCAGCTAACTGAAATGAACACTCTTTTCTAATAATCAAGCCTTTAGGAATGATGTCCAGTTCTAAACATTTGTTTAGAAATGAAATTTCGGCTTTATACTTAACTTCAGAAATAAGAAGTTTTTCTAAGTTTCTGAAAATAGATTGAATGTCTAATCTGTCTGGATCATTGTCATGATCATCTAACGGTGTGGTTATACTTAGGGTAATATCCCTTCTGAGTGTTGACAACAGATCCATATTGGTGTATGGAAATAAGACGGGCTATAGCCTATAATTGGGAAATTCCTGTGCAGTACTTTGTAGAATGCTGCACTAATATCAGGGGTCTTGGTGTGTGGCTGCTCGGGACCTACTAGGAACCAATCTATAAGAACAGGAGAAGTGGACCGAGCGCTACACCCAGGGCCTTAAGCTTACTAACTATATAGCCTCCTAGTAGGCTAACAATATAAAAGTTAAAATGGGGAGAGAGTAAGCGCTAAAAAGCTTAAAAGGCTAGTAAAAAGTACATTTTAATACATATAAAAATTTACAAATGGCAATCAGACGCATGGATCCATGTCTGACTTAACAAAAAAATATATAATAAACAAATCTAAAAATATCTAAAAATATCCAATGGAGTAAAGCATGTGACGCTGACTTAGTGAGCCAGTGATGAGGAGTTAGAAGGACATGTACATTCAATAATATAAACAACCTAAGTGAGTGATTGAGTGCACACAATAGCTGTCAACAAAGAAAAATAGCATTCACAAAAAAGAAAAATAGCATTCACAAAAAATAGTGTTCACAAAAATTGGCGTACATAAAAAATGTTCAAATGTTCAACCGGTTATATGTAAGTGAATCCAGTAGTGTTTCCTCCAAAGTGACGTGTAGAAATATAACGTGAAGTCAATAATAGTAGAATGTAAACGTTGAGTGGGTCAAATTATTGTGGTTCAGCTGCTAAATTAAAAAATTGTAAATCCGTGAGGTGTAAAAATAAAAATAACTTGTGAAAAAATCCACGTGGAAAACTTGAATTCAAATGATAAACAAAGGTCAAAAAATCAAAAGACAAAAATCAAAAGACAAAAATATCAAAAAACAAAAATAGAAAATCAGTGATAATATTAAAAAGCACTAAAGATCTAGTGAAAACAAATCCTTAATTCAGATGTTAAAAATCCTTGGTAAGATCCATAACAAACAAATACATCGATAAAATACCTAAAAGGGAACAAAAGAGAAACAAATAGTGCAACACTGTGTATGATATATAATATAGGTAATTAAAACCAAGCTCACCAGTATGCCAACGCGTTTCGGCCTAGGCTAGGCCTTTCTCAAGACTATACTGTATCAGAAAATCTGGGAGCTTTAAGTAGGGTCAGTGTTGAAATGATTGGTGCTGTTTTGGCGCCATTTTTAGAGGCACCTCCCTTTCCTGTTTCACCCATTGCATCTCTGGGATATTTCCTATGTTATGTTTCCTGTTTCACCCATTGCATCTCTGGGATATTTCCTATGTTATGTTTCCTGTTTCACCCATTGCATCTCTGGGATATTTCCTATGTTATGTTTCCTGTTTCACCCATTGCATCTCTGGGATATTTCCTATGTTATGTTTATGTTTTCCCATCTTAAAGGTTAATTGGTTCCTATTATTGCCACAAATTCTAGTATAAATCTAGATTTTCCTATTTATTTGTTTTTTATTTTCATTATTAGGTAATAGTAGCGTTTTGTCAATGTTGTTATTATTATATTCTGTGTTAACTCAGTTAGTTTTCTGGGCGGGTTTCCCCTTTCTTTGGGCTCAAATTGCTTATTTATTTACATGGACTGGTTCTCATTTATGAATTGCCCCTGTTGATGTCAAAAACTTAATTTCCAATGCGATCTTATTTTGAAAATTGCTATGACCGGAAGTGGCCTGGTATCGCGGCATCAACTTCCGTTTTAGCTTTTGGGAGACATAGTTTATTCGATTCACCGGTCTCTATCATGTGACCGGAAGTTCTTTGGTCCACCGGTCTGCATCATATGACCGGAAGGTGCAGCATCATATTCCCCATTGGCTTATGGGATATGTAGTTCCCTCACTTATTAGGACTAGAGATCTTTCTCAGATGTTCGGTATTACCCGATCTTACTATGGCTCATTGTCTCTATGTGTCTATAACATATAATGTCAGAGTCAATGTGCCAATATGTAATAGAATCGGTTACTGGGAATAGTCAATTCTTTGAATAATGTATGTAATTTCTTACGATGCTGATCTATCACTGCTTATAGTAAAACTGCTTCTAATAAAACTCGCTATATTAATTCTAAGCACATTCTTGGATCCCAATAAAACTCACTTTCTTAATTCTAGGCACATTCTTGGATCCTAATATTGAATAGCTTTACAATTTACTTTTATTTGTTCATACTTTCGTAATGGATAGCCGTTTCACTGCTTCCTTCTAGTTCTTTTGAAAATAAATCCTATGGGTATTCTCAAGGAGCCATTGAGTCATATATGACCTTGATAAAGTATAGACCTGCAATGTTTATCTAACTTAACATTGTGAGACGTTTGTTGCATCCTAATGCTGTATCTCACCGCCGATGGTGGGATGACAAACTGTAATGTCTCAAGAGGGATCAAGGATCTTCCTATCTGTTCACAGTGAAGGTGTAAGCTCAAATCTAATTGGGAGGGTTTCATTACATTTGTATGTGTATATAAAGGACTTTAGGTGACCATTAACCAGAAATCAGCTGGTGTAAGATCAGACGTAAATACATTCAAAGTGATGGCTTCTGTTTGACTTTGGGGCAGACGTGGGGTAGAGGATACAAGATACAAAATCTTCAAATTATGATATTTCATTTCACACATTAAGTAGTCCTACATTAGATTGTTATGTATAGACCAGTGTATGAATACAGGGTTTTTTCTTTTCTATGATACTTTTTTAGTTCAATATGACAATTTTAAAGTTGTCATACTGAATGTGTTCAGTTTGACAAAGCTGGGTGTATTCAATACGACATTGTCGCAATTCTTTAGGTCTATTATTCCCGTGTATGGATCTGTTGCCAGGTGTTAATTACTTGACAAATGTACTTATGCTTGTATATTTACTCATTGGTGCTGATGTATCTTTGTGACCAAATTGTCCTATGCCTGATGTTATGTTTCTCTCTCTGATATGATTTTGTTCTTTAATGAGCGACTAACATTTTGTAATACAGAACAAGTATTATGCCCACTCTAAATTTTTACATTTCCCTTGGTTTTTATAGGGAACGGAGAGGGTTAGTATTTTCGATTTTCACTTCCACTCTAGTTTATAGCTTTCATGTATTTGATCTCCCTTTATAAGTACATAGAAAATAGTGATGAGAGCGGAGGTAAATATTTAGTTGGGATACTGTGTGGGGTAACCAACTTAGCGGTCGCAAAGGTTGTTCCCTTTTAGGTATTTTATCGATGTATTTGTTTGTTATGGATCTTACCAAGGATTTTTAACATCTGAATTAAGGATTTGTTTTCACTAGATCTTTAGTGCTTTTTAATATTATCACTGATTTTCTATTTTTGTTTTTTGATATTTTTGTCTTTTGATTTTTGTCTTTTGATTTTTTGACCTTTGTTTATCATTTGAATTCAAGTTTTCCACGTGGATTTTTTCACAAGTTATTTTTATTTTTACACCTCACGGATTTACAATTTTTTAATTTAGCAGCTGAACCACAATAATTTGACCCACTCAACGTTTACATTCTACTATTATTGACTTCACGTTATATTTCTACACGTCACTTTGGAGGAAACACTACTGGATTCACTTACATATAACCGGTTGAACATTTGAACATTTTTTATGTACGCCAATTTTTGTGAACACTATTTTTTGTGAATGCTATTTTTCTTTTTTGTGAATGCTATTTTTCTTTGTTGACAGCTATTGTGTGCACTCAATCACTCACTTAGGTTGTTTATATTATTGAATGTACATGTCCTTCTAACTCCTCATCACTGGCTCACTAAGTCAGCGTCACATGCTTTACTCCATTGGATATTTTTAGATATTTTTAGATTTGTTTATTATATATTTTTTTGTTAAGTCAGACATGGATCCATGCGTCTGATTGCCATTTGTAAATTTTTATATGTATTAAAATGTACTTTTTACTAGCCTTTTAAGCTTTTTAGCGCTTACTCTCTCCCCATTTTAACTTTTATATTGTTAGCCTACTAGGAGGCTATATAGTTAGTAAGCTTAAGGCCCTGGGTGTAGCGCTCGGTCCACTTCTCCTGTTGATTAGCAAATTACCAACTCCATATATTATGTGACCAGTTCCAAAACACAGGAAAACGACCCCCTCCTATTGGGCTAGACCCTATATATTTCCATTCTCTCATCTAGGAGGAGAGATTATAATATTTTAATCATTAATTAACATAAAGTTAATTAGATGAAATATTATTGTTCTAACAGTAGATAGCTCCCGCATATAGTGTAAAAATTCAAGGAAAATACTTATTTTATTTATGTTTACCCCAACATTCCTAAACTACAGTCAAGGTTATAAATTGCACTTACTTACAGAAATAAGCAACTAGCTGGGGCCTAAGCAAGTAAACTACCTTGAATCATGGAAAACATATTGATATAAAACTTCTCAGTCAGCAAGACTGAGGAAAAGAAAATTCAATGTTATAATAGATGAGCCCTGGTTAGGCTTAAATGAAAAAAACAACATGGAGTCTGTTGTGTCATGAAAAATTCATGACAGGATTCAGCTGGTAGATGCTGTTTAGGTGGTTCCTATAAGCTGTAGTATGGCCCTGATATTGTCAGTGTTCGATAACCACTGAAAATGAGGTCTGACGATGATTCGAAATAAGATCCACAGTGCCCGGACTTATAGCTCAGTTGGTGATATTTTAGAAAAATTGTATGGCAATTTACCCTCAGGACACCATATATGGGGCTAAAATATGCACAGCTCCCAAAAGTTGCAACCATCTAGTTCAACAACTGGATCCGCCCTCCCAAAGTTTCCATTTTGAATAGAATCCTTTAATACAGTTTTTCTTTCTTCACAATCAAAAGTTCGCTTATCTCCTTTGACCATTGGTGTCTTACTATCTGTTCTTTTGTCCCCCTCCCCTCCCTGATATAGTTGAATGTTTTGTCTGCATTTTTCACTGACTGTGCTATCTTTATATAAACTATATAGCCTACTGTGGGGCTCTCCCATTTTTGACCTGTAGAATACATCAATGCATACATTTGTAAAGCTGTCATCCGGTTCCATTAACATGTTATTTTTTTCATTCCATGTAGGTCTTTAACTAATATGGATGTTAAGAATGTATATGTTTACCCTTGGAGCCTGCTGGTGTCCCTCAGTGTCTAAAATATGCACATGAGGACATCATGTACTAATCTTTCTTTCTAAATTCAATAGGAGAGTAATTAATGGTTTCCTTGAGTCCCTTTATTTATTACATTTTATGCTTCTAGCGGGGTTTTCTGGGGGACCTAATAATTGCCTAACATTCCTGCTATCCTGTGGTGTTTTACTCAGAGCTTAATTGGCTCTGTAGGTTGTGAGTATATTTTCAGCTTTTGCTACATCTTCTCCATAAAGCTTAAAGGGACATTAAACACTTTGAGATGGTAATATAAAATGATAAATTGTATATAATAAAACAACTCTGCAATATACTTTCATTATTTATTTTGTCCTCTTTGCCTGTAATTCCATTCTGAAATTGTGAGCTTTTCAGTTCCTGTTAATAATGGAAGTGCAGAACACTGTTAAATCCAGCACAACCATTGACTGCACACTCTAGTGACCTATTTATAATGGTCTCTAATTGGCCACAGCAGAGAAGGTAACACAAGTTACAACATGGCAGCTCCCAGTGTTTTATAGACACTAAAACTTTACACTTATTTTGTCACTTTTTAAACAACTAATGAAACTTTAAAAAATACATCTACATGTTAGTCATGGACTAATCTTTTCTTTGAATGCATCATTCTATCTAGCATGTATTTAGTGTTTAATGTCCCTTTAAGTATTACAATATGTGTATATCTATGTTTCTGTATTGAGGACACTAATTTAAAATCTATCTGGATATTTTTTGAAGAAGACAATTGGAGTTAATCTTCATAGGACTATTGTGCATTACCATAAATTTGTTGTATGTTGTTTTGTACATACTGTTATATATCACAATTATTTATTTTTATTCAATTTTTGACATGTATACTTACACTTGTATATTACTCACACCTATTACATACCAGTCTTGAAGTATGAGGGCTTAATTTAAAACATAGCATTTATTGCAAACGTAATTAAAAACAGAAGGTGCACAATAAAATTAGTGTGAGTTAGATAAGCCTACGCGTTTCTGCTACTGCCCTTGTCATGGCTCAATATTGTTCTGAACAACCCACTATATATAAGAACAGTAAAAACAACCTATTGGATAATAGGAAACACAACCCACTCCTCCCTTAAAGAGACAATGTATACCTTCTGAGGCCCATACTGTAATCATAAATGTCTGCATTGTCATAAATTATTTCAAGTGGGTATTATTTACTGCATAATAATAGCAGAAATCAAAGTTAGTATAGAGACATGGGGGCCGAATTACTAAATGTCAGAGGGACATGATCGCTGTAGCAGAAACTGGGGTCTATTTATCATATGTCTGTCTGACCTGATCCGACACTGCGGATCAGGTCCGACAGACATCGCTGAATGCGGAGAGCAATACGCTCTCCGTATTCAGCATTGCACCAGCAGCTCTTGTGAGCTGCTGGTGCAACACCGCCCCCTGCAGACTCGCGGCCAATTGGCTGCCAGCAGGGAGGTGTCAATCAACCCGATCGTACTCAATCGGGTTGATATCTGGCGATTCCTGTCCGCCTCATCAGAGCAGGCAGACAGGGTTATGGAGCAGCGGTCTTTAGATCGCTGCTCCATAACTTGTGTTTCTGGCGAGTCTGAAGACTCGCCAGAAACATGAGCCCACAAGCTCCTTACGGAGCTTGATAAATGGGCCCCCATGTCTGCCTAACATCACTAAATGCCGACAGCATATGCTGTTGGCATTTAACATTGCACAATCAGTTCTAGTGAAATGCTTGTGCAATGCTGCCCCCTGCAGATTCGCTAGCAGGGGGTGTCAATCATCCGGATCATATCCGATCGGAATGATTGCTATCCGCCGCCTCAGAGGTGGCGGATAAGTTAAGAAGCAACAGTCTTATGACTGCTACTTCTTAACTCTTGTTTCCAGTGATCTGGAAACTACGGGGGTAGATTGCAGCATCCACAGCTTGTTAAATCTACCCCATAGTATATTATACATTTTGCAAATTTTACAAATTGCTAAAGTTTAAAATATGCACATGCAAAAACTCATAGTGACTCACGATGGTAATTACTATGCTGAACAGAAATAATCATGCATAGATCAACATTAGCTAAAATTGGTAGTATGAAGACACATTAGTACTAACTGCAAATTACCAAAGTATAAAATATGTGCTTGCAAAAACTGACTCACAATGGAAAGTATTATGCTAGATAGAAATAATCATGCATAATATTCACATATAAAAAATGTAAAACATATACTATAAACTGAATGTAAGAGTACATGATTGCAATGCATAATACAGCTCATAATAATGTGAGTTATTACTCTTCAACATTTATTTTGTGTTTAATCCACACAAGGAAAAATAGGGGAAGCCAGTTTCGGATTATTCCCAGAAGTTAATAATGTCGTATTCAGAATTGAAGCTTGCAGGTACTCTTGTCTGCAGTTTAAAAATCCAGAACATTTCTCTTTTTATTAAAATGGTATCCTTTGTGCCACCTCTTTTTGGTTTAACAATTTGCTCTATAGCCATCCATCTAAAGGAGGTATCTCTTTTATTATGTACAGAGACAAAGGGGCATATTTATTAAGCTCCGTATGGAGCTTGATGCCCCTTGTTTCCGGTGAGCCGAAACAGAATTTATGAATACTGCTGTTCCATAACATGTCCGCCTGCTCTGAGACCGCGGACAGAAATCAACCTGAATGAATATGATTGGTTTGATTGACACCCCCTGCTAGCGACCGCAGGGACGGCATTGCACCAACTTTATTGGACCCAGTTTATTCCTCTACCCGCTACCCTTTGAAGAGTACAGGTCACCATTTATGTCAGTGTCCCCTAGTAGCCAATTTTCTTTCTTAATCAAGGGATTGTGTGATTTCTTAAGAAGTGACATCTGATTCAATATTCAATGGAAACTCATGTTATAATATAATAGAAGGTGATAAGGATTTACTGTACGTATACTTAAAATGTTTTGAAGCATATTTTAAGTTTCCTTCTGTTTAATTCAAGCCTAGTCACATATATGGTGACAATGATGGCTGTAAAAATAATAATACCTATATATAATCCAGCTGGAAATGAGTATAAAGGGATAAAGTTGTTATTAAGACTCACATGACAATTAAAATGGGAGTAAGTTCAACACCCAATACTCTAACCGGTTTGTTACTGTTCTTTCCTCTTTGACAATTTATAAAAAATAGATCAAGATTTTTTAGTTTATGCTTAAATAATGCAGTTGAAACTGCTCGTATGTTGGAAGTTGATATATAAAGGCCAAATTATCAAGCCGTCAACTATGATGCATTCACCGGCACCAATACGCTCGCCTAACATCGCGGCCGCGGACCTGAATACGCTCTCCTTATTTATAAAAAAAGCTGTCAAAAAGCAGCGCACAAAGTATGGGGCAATGAGCAGCGGACTGTTGTTAACTAACAGTCATCAATCTCGCTGCTATTCGGCTTTTTCCCAACTTTATTTATACCCTGTCACTAAACACCGCCACTATACTAAAATGTTTAACCCCTATCCCACCACTCCCGGACCCCGCTGCAACTCTAATAAAGTTATTAACCCCTATCCCACTGCTCCCGGACCCCACCGCAACTCTATTAAAGTTATTAACCCCTATCCCGCCGCTCCCGGACCCCACCACAACTCTAATAAAGTTATTAACCCCTATCCCTCCACTCTCGGAGCCCACCGCAACTCTAATAAAGTTATTAACCCCTATGCCGCCACTCCCGGACCCCTCCGCAACTAAATAAATGTATTAACCCCTAAACCCCTGGCCTCCCACATCAATACCACTTACTAAACCTATTAACCCCTAAACTGCTAGCCCCCCACATCGCCATAAACTAAATTAAGCTATTAATCCCTCAACCTAACAACCCGCTAACTTCACATTAAATATTAACTCATCCCTATCTTATAATAAATTTAAACTTACCTTTAGAATTAAAATAAACTATATTAAACTACTAATGAACCTACCCTAACTATTATACTAAAATTAAATTAAACTATATTAAACTATTCATTAACCTACCCTAACTGTTATAGTAAAATTACATTAAAATATATTAAACTATTCATTAACCTACCCTAACTATTGTACTAAAACTACATTAAACTAACAATTAAATTAACTATATTAAATATTTAAAACCTAACCCTACTCAAATTATTTAAATCTATTAAAAATTACTGTTACAAAAAATAACAACTAAGTTACACAAAATAAAAAACACTAAGTTACACAAAATAAAAAATAAATTATCACATTTTTAAACTAATTACACCTAATCTAATAGCCCTATCAAAATAAAAAAGCCCCCCCCCAAATAAAAAAAACCCCTAGCCTACAATAAACTATCAATGGCCCTTAAAAGTGCCTTTTGTGGGGCATTGCCCCAAAGAAATCAGTTCATTTACCTGTAAAATAAAATACAAACACCCCCTCAATAGTAAAACTCAACACCCACAAAACCATCCCCCCAAATAAAAACCTATCTAAAAAACCTAAGCTCACCATTGCCCTGAAAAGGACATTTATACGGGCATTGCCCTTAAAAGGGCATTTGGCTCTTTTTCAGCCCAAAGTCCCTAACCTAAAATTAAAACCCACCCAATAAACCCTTAGAAAAATACTAACACCCGAAGATCCACTTACAGTTTTCGAAGACCGGACATCGATCCTTATCCAAGCAGCAGAAGTCCTCAACGAAGCCGTCAGAAGTCTTCATCCAAGCGGGCCGAAGTCTTTATCCAAGCCGGTAGAAGTCTTCATCCAGACGGCATCTTCTATCTTCATCCATCCGGCGTGGAGCGGTTCCATCTTCAAGACATACGGCGCGGAGAATTCTCTTCTTCTGACGTTTCTTGAAGAATGAAGTTTCCTTTGAATGACATCATCCAAGATGGCATCTCTTACATTCTGTTTGGTTGATAGAATTCTATCAACCAATCAGAATTAAAGGGGAAAAAATCTTATTGGCTGTTGCAATCAGCCAATAGGATTGAGCTTTCATCCTATTGGCTGATCTAATCAGCCAATAGGATTGAGCTTGCGTTCTATTGGCTATTCCAATCAGCCAATAGAATGTGAACTTAATCCTATTGGTTGATTTTTTCCCCTTCAATTCCAATTGGATGATAGAATTATATCAGCCAATTGGAATGTAAGAAACACCATCTTGGATGATGTCATTTAAAGGAAACTTCATTCTTCAAGAGACCTCGGAAGAAGAGGATGCTTTGCGCCGAATGTCTTAAAGATGGAGCCGCTCCGCTCTGGATGGATGAAGATAGAAGATGCCGTCTGGATGAAGACTTCTGCCGGCTTGGATGAAGACTTTGGCCCGCTTGGATGAAGACTTCTGCCGGCTTTGCTGAGGACTTCTGCTGCTTGGATGAGGATGGATGTCCGGTCTTCGAATACTGTAAGTGGATCTTCAGGTGTTAGTGTTAGGGTTTTTTAAGGGTTTATTGGTTGGGTTTTAATTTTAGGTTAGGGACTGTGGGCTGAAAAAGAGCTAAATGCCCTTTTAAGGGCAATGCCCATACAAATGCCCTTTTCAGGGCAATTGAGAGCTTAGGTTTTTTTAGATAGGTTTTTATTTGGGGGGTTGGTTGTGTGTGTGGTGGGTTTTACTTTTGGGGGGGATGTTTCTATTTTAATTTACAAGTAAAAGAACTGATTTATTTGGGGCAATGCCCTGCAAAAGGCCCTTTTAAGGGTCATTGGTAGTTTATTGTAAGCTATGTTTTTTTTATTTTGGGGGGCTTTTTTATTTTGATAGGGCTATGATATTAGGTGTAATTAGTTTAAAAATTGTATAATTTATTTTTTATTTTGTGTAACTTGGTTGTTATCTTTTTGTAACTTCATCATTTTTATTTGTAGATTTAAATAACTTCAGTAGGGTTAGGTTTTTAAATATGTAACATAGTTAATTTAATTGTTAGCTTAATGTAGTTTTAGTATAATAGTTAGGGTAGGTTAAGTAATAGTTTAATATAGTTTAATGTAATTGTAGTATAACAGTTAGGGTAGGTTAATGAATAGTTTAATATAGTTTAAGTTAATTGTAGGATAATAGTTAGGGTAGGTTAATTAGTAGTTTAATAAAGTTTATTTTAATTCTAAAGGTAAGTTTAAATGTATTATAAGATAGGGATGATTTAATATTGAATGTAAAAGTTAGTGGGTTGTTAGGTTTAGGGGTTAATAGCTTAATGTAGTTTATGGTCATTTGGGGGGCTGGCGGTTTAGGGGTTAATAGGTTTAGTAAGTGGTAGTGATTGGGGAGGCCAGGGGTTTAGGGGTTAATACATTTATTTAGTTGCGGCCGGGTCCAGGAGCGGAAGGATAGGGGTTAATACATTTATTTAGTTGCGGTGGGGTCTGGGAGCAGCGGGGTAGGGGTTAAAATATGTATTTAGGTTGCAACGGGGTCCGGGAGTGGCGGTGTCAAGGTATAGGTGAAGATTAATATATATATATATATATATATATATTATATATTTGGCCTATCAGCACCAAATGATTTATTCATTCATAAAACATTAAAATTGAATTGAAACCGATATTCAATCCTCCCCCACTGCTGTGATTACACAGGATAGGTCACAAAGTCACTTAAAAAGGAATGTTGTAAAAGTGATTTTGAGAAAGAGCAGTTTTATAGCTTATATTAAAAGATAACATTTAAACCATTTCAAAGGCAAAAACTTCAATAAGAGATGGTCAATCTATATAGCTATATATTCCAGGTTTTAGATCAGACATAAGATACGTTTCTCCTAATTAAGATAGCATTTAAATTGTTTCAAAAGGAATGGCCATGTTTATTTTGTGTAATATAAATCTCGGATCAAACTTGATGATTTCCTTTCCTGATGAAGAGGACATAGGAGAACCAGATTATAAAATAGATAACCCCATGCAAGGATATATATTGACATTATGTCAGAGAAATAGCTGGATTGTCTATCTTGTCAAACAAAGATAAACATAGTACATAAGTTACAGGAAAGCTTTGGTTGGTAGAGTCAATGGTCTGTACTTTGGAGGAGGATATGCTCAAGAGTCTTTTGAAATCCTTCACTAAATCTTTCTAATCTGAAAAGAAACATATGCTAACAGACATATGTGATAACAACGCAATGGCTCACTGAAGCGTTTGAAGCCAAATAAGATGCAAAGACCCATAACTACTGACACTTGAATATACGTAATTCAGACATACGTCTGGGGGAGGATAACACACAGCAAAAGCACATGGCTTGCACTATAATTTCAAATTTCACTGTTTAAAATAACTGTACTTAGATTTCAGTAAAACATACTTCAGGCAAAAAGCATAAAATGTCTTAGCCTCTATGTTTTTAAGCATATGAATATGGATATCTGTGGACCTAAGAAGCAATGATTAATAACACTATTATTTTTATTTCATATCTGCATAGACAAGATTTAGGCATTCAAGATTTATTAGAAATATGAAATATATTATATTCATGTTGGGATGCAGTGCAGTACTGAATATGAAATACGCTGTGGTTTTTATATAAATGCCAGGATACTGGTGACATTTTTAATGGATTTTAAGCTAATCAGTTAGCAGTATAAATTCCTTTGATATAATATAATGTTAAAAACATAATGTGTTTGGTATCGAGGAAATCAGAAAAATGATAAGATACTACCCCATCTATAATTAATATTGTAATTGATTAATGCAATGTTATAGTATTGTTTAAATGATCATTATATGGGAGATATTTAAGATGTAGCAAAGATGAATGTTAGGAATGAATCTATTTGTTTGTCATGTTGCCCCCGATGGCCAAAACCCGGTGTTGCGATGCAAGAATTACAGTCAAAAGACAAATGGTTGTTAACAAAGATGCATTTTTTACTAGCAAACATATATCCCAGGTTATCCAATCAGAAGGGACAAGGATCCGTAAGGGCCTATCCAATTCGTCAGTGATGGTACAAAACAAAAAGGGGTGGGGTAATATCAGATGATAAAAACCCCAAGCATAGAAAAGGCTGGGGGCTGTCTGTGTGCAAAAAGTGTGACTGATAAAAACTTGGCTGTGTTACGTTCAGTTACAAAAGGCATAATAGCTGCCTTCTTTTCCACATGCAAAAATTCAATGTTTGTATTCTGAGGCGAATTGGATAAACAAAGAAGTTTTTGGGAGATTGAACTACAATTTGGTTCAAACTGGTGATGTATGGTTGTTCTAATTTTTTTTATATTTTAAACAAAGATAATTGGTAAGACCATAGTCATTGTAAGTAATAGATTAAAAAGAGCAGCTTGTATTTTAGCTTATATTCATAGCCTGTATATTTTAAACTAATCCTAAATTTTAAGCTGTTTATCTTTGCAAAATATATAGATATATATCTTAAAATTGGTTTTAATTATAAGTAACTAAGAATTTGTTCCAGTTTAAATAAATGGACATTTAAAGTAACTGTTTACATTAAGAATATATGTACTTTTAGTGTCCTAATTAGAATTATATTAGAACCAATTGTAGCTATATAGCTGATTGTACTTTTGAATGCTAGTAGCTAACATCTTTGAATCTCAATGAAAGGCTATTGTGAATAAGGCTAATTTTATAGGTAAACTTTTATGAACTTTGCATAGCATAGTTTAATAGTTTTAAACGTATATAGTATTGACTCATACTCTGGTTCCTACAAATATATTTCAATGTGTTTATAGATATCAACTAATAAAAAAGAATTCAGGAATTTATATTAATTTTATGGTTTATAGTATATGCATATTGATTAAGGGTTTATTTTAAAGAATAATTATTAAATATATTGAGTTATAACCCGGCCATATACCGACAGCAGGATAGGGGTTAATATATTTATTTAGGTTGCAGTGGTCTCCAGGAGCGGCGGGATAGGGTTAATAACTTTATTTAGTGGTGGCTATGTCAGGGCGGCAGATTAGGGGTGTTTAGACTCAGGGCTTATGTTAGGGTGTTAGGTGTAAACTTTACTGGTTTTCTACCATAGAAATCAATGGGATATCTCGCAGCATTGAACATAAGCTTTCGCTGCTTTCAGACTCCCTTTGATTCCTATGGCATCTGCGGCCACCAGGGTGGCGGATTGAAAACCAGGTACGCTGGACCAGAATAGTGGCAAGCGTACCTGTTAGCAATTTTTTAACTATCAAAAGTTGTCATATAGTGCCGAATTTGTATTCGGAACATCTGTAATGACCTAAGCATCGATCTGTGTCAGATTGAGACCAGTGGATCCTATGTTACGACACAGATTTCAACTTTTGCCAGTCTTTAGGCTTTGATAAATGGGTCGAATCAGACTCGCCGCAATTACGCTGCGTAATTCCAGCGCATTTGCGTTTGACAGCTTGATAAATATCCCTCATAATCTGTTGCATCACTATATAGAATGTATGAATGAACAAAACGATTGTGTATACACTTATATGGCTAAGTAACCATGACAACCTTCATAATAGAGATGTCTATGTTAGCCTGTTTTAGAAACACAATATTTGTATTTTTTTGCATTTGGTACAATATTCAATATGACACAATTAGTTTCCACACATAGATTATCTAAGATGTTGGGATATATTTATTTTGACAATGCTTATATGTAAGCTAAATTGTAATGTTACCATGACAATACATCCAGCAGTGCTTTTACATAACTGCTTGAAATGGATTTAGTGTAATTATTAACATGTGGCACATCAGCTTAGCACAACATTAACACACTGCACTTGCATATATGTTGATGTTAAATGCATTTGTAATTTTGATGGTGCAAATGTGAATTAATTAAGTTGTGAAATCATTCTTTACTGGAAGTGATGTCACTTCCGGTTTGGTGGAACGCAAATATGCGTTTCAACAACGATATTGGAATACTATGAGAGAGGTGAGAGGCACTAGTGTGATTGGCACTAAGGAAGTTTACACTTAGCATAAGAAGTACACAAGATGCACTATGATAACTATTAGTTTGCTAGTTATGCACTTGAAGTGTGTGTTGTGAAATAACACTATGTAATTTTCCTGAAAACCAGAAGTAAGCATACTTCCAGTTCAGTGGAACACATGGCGTGCGTTCCACTGAGATACACAGAGGGGCATTATTTGTAATAACACAGGTGGTTTGTATTGTATTGATTGTTTGTGATACACTATTTAAGAGTGATATGTGGCACTATTGTTTATTCTGATGAAGGGGTCTGTGTGAACCCCGAAACGTCAATACATTTTGTTTTTTACAAAAAGAAATTATTTGAATGGTGTTTGTGAGTTACCTCACAAAGACCACTGGGAGGCGCTCTAATACTTTGTACAAATAGGTAAAGCTGCTGTGTGTGTGCGTAAGTGTGACTGAACGGATAATCCCTTAATCCTATCTGTCACTATTTTATTATGTAAGAATAAAGATTTAACACACTTCACCGCGCTATACCCAAATAGTTGATTTGCATATGTTGGAATTGTAGGTACAAACTAATTGCTATCTATGCAAACAATAATCTATTCCTGGAAATAATGGTATAGAGAATCAAATAATACACAAAAAAATTCACTCGAAAACCACCGTATAAAAGGTAAAATATAAAGATATAGTAGGCCAATATAACAAACTTATCCTCTTATATTCTTAGAACTGTATGCGCAATCTCATGTGTTTAGCAACAATTTGTTTGTTAAAACATATATGAAAATTCAACAGCGCCTGTAATGAGTTGGACACTTGGATAAATAAACAGTCCTATCGGATCTAGAGCAAGCCAAGTCCGATTTTAAACAGGTACAGTCACAAAAAAAACACTTGCTCTGATTTCAAGACCATGTATCCCTTATTGGGCTTCTATCTTACTTACATCAGGTTACCCCAATCGTATGAGGTAAGTGTGTTTCTCGACTTAGTAATCCTGTGTAGATTTCCTCCTGGAAAGCCTTTGTTGGGGGTCTGTAGGTTCTGTTCCTTTCTTGATTGGTTCCGTTAGGGTGTAGTTAGAGCTTCCGTATGGCCCCTGTTGGTCTCCCATCCAATGGAATTCAGAGTATATAGTGGGATGATACAAAAGGCAACATAGCGTAACTCTGTTATAATAAATTATTTATTGAACATACAGAGTATTACTTACAAAGTGTAACCTCAATCAGGTATCACATAGGCAGTTATAAGATGTTATTCCAGGTGTAACAAACTGTTCTTTTGTATGCAATCAAAAAGCTGCACAAACACAACTGAGATGGAGCTGTCGGCAATCGACAAACAATGCCTGTATAGAATGTTGTATGAAAAACCGCAAAGAGTGAATCGTTTGAATAAAAGAAATGCGGTAATGAATACTATATTAAAATGTTAGTTAGTTAAAGAATCAAATAGACTTTTAAAAAAGGCTTTAAATAGACTTTAAAAATAAGTGAGCAGCCGGAACACAACACCTAAAAACACCTGACGCGTTTCAAAGCTACTCAGAGCTTTTTCATCAGAGGCGAGTGTTGTATTACGGTTCCGGCTTCCTTTTTGAACTTCCCGCTGCTTGCGTGGACAGGGGTGTGTGTCCCTAAACTGCTCTCTTATTGGCTCCCATTGTTTTCAATGTTATCTATGTAAATGGGTATTGACACTATTGAAAACAAATAATTTTTTAAAGGATACATTGCGCAATTAATTAATACAGTGTGCTTCTGTGTGTAATTACTTAGAATCCACTTAGAATCCACTATATAAAAGTAAAGTTATCAGGCACTTAAGAATTCCAGTTTTGCCACTACACTTTATTTATTATGTTGCGATAGGTTTTACAAAACTTCCTTGTATTATATATTCAAATTTTGTGTTACTTATATCCTCACTTATAAAATCATGCTCCTTTGGTGTTATTGTATAAAAAGTAAATACAAGTTTTTTCTAGAGTGTGTGCTGTATAGATGTAGTCGCCCTACTCTGCCAGAAAGTTACTTTGAACCTGGAATGCGCATAGCCCTGAATACTCCCTAAGTACAGAATAAGGGGAGTAATGAGGGAGACTTTCTAGATTATAAAAAGGCCACTATGTCCATATCTTTGTTGAGACCCCTAGGTATTAGGGTATTGAAATTGTGGATCCAGAAAGTCTCCCTTTGGCGTAACTTTTTAACCCTGTCACCCCCATTTTTTTAGGTGGTATAAATTCCAGGATGGTCCCTTTCAAACATTTTGGATCCTTATTATGGAATTTTAAATAATGATCACTTAGATTATGGCCTCTAAAGCCATTTTCAATATTTTTAAGGTGCTCTAGGAGTCTAGTTTTATAAATTCTTTTTGATCTTCCTATATACTGCAGTCCACAGCTGCACTCTAATAGATATACTATAAAGTCACTTTTACAGTTTGTTAAGTGATTGATTTTGCATTCTTTCACATTGGATTTTGATTTTATAATGTGTGTTGGTTTATTGCCATTGTATGCATGAATGCAACCTTCGCAATTCTTTCGGTTGCATTTATAAAAACCCTTACTTTGTTTATCTAGCCAGTTGTCTCTGGTTGATTTTTTTCTTTAATTTGCTGGGTGCAAGTATATTTTTTAGCGATTGTTTTTTCCTGAAGGTTATTAAAGGGCCATTTTAGGTATCTATCTTGTTTTAGGATGGGCCAGTATTTTTTAATTATGTTTTTTATTTCTGGAGCGGCCTCATTGTATGTAGTTATGAAGCCCATGCTCCTTGTTTTATTTTTATTTGTATTCTTTTTGATATTATTAGTATTAGTGTTCCTATTTAATCCATCCATATTGGAATGTCCCGGCCTATCATTTAGCTTTTCTGTTTTATCTAGTAGAAGATTTCTATCTAGGTTTCTTACTTTGTTGTAGGCAGACTCTATTATGTTTTTATTGTATTTTTTACTGATGATTTGATTTTTGAGTATATCTGCTTCTCTGTCATAATCTTCTAGTTTTGAGCAGTTCCTTCTCAATCATTGGAACTGCCCATAAGGAATTTTATTGACCCATGTTTTATGGTGTCCACTGTTTGCTGGTAAAAAGCCATTAGTATCAGTCTCTTTTCTGTAAAGATTTGTAAGAATACGGTTATTTTCATGATATAATTTGAGATCAAGAAATTTGATTTCCTGTTTATCACATTTGTGTGTGAAGGAGAGATTCATTTCATTCGAGTTGGCATTCTGTATAAATTCCTCCAAAGTAGCATCATCTCTTTTCCATATTAGGACGATATCATCGATGAATCTCCCCCACCACACAATGTGATCTAAAAAAACGTTATTATATATGTAGTGGTCCTCCCAAAAACTCATATAGATATTTGCATAACTGGGGGCCATAATGGTCCCCATAGCTGTTCCGCTGATTTGTAAA
Source organism: Bombina bombina (assembly GCF_027579735.1). Classification (NCBI taxonomy): domain Eukaryota; kingdom Metazoa; phylum Chordata; class Amphibia; order Anura; family Bombinatoridae; genus Bombina; species Bombina bombina. The sequence goes on from NC_069501.1 coordinate 764,567,956, forward strand.
AAGAAGTCACCTTCAAATTGAAAGTAATTTCTTTCTAACACAAATTTTGCACTTTCAACTAGAAAGTTTCTCAGATCCTCTGAGAGATTGGTTTTGTTCTTTAAAGTGATGTCTAGTACCTGGATTCCTTTGGTGTGTGGGATATTTGTATAAAGGGCTGACACATCTAAGGTAACCCATTTATAGTTATTTTTCCATTGGATAGTTTCAATTTTTTTGATGGTATCCTAACGTATCCTTAAGATATGACTTGAGTTGTGGTACTATTGGTTTTATATGGAAATCTACCAATTCTGACAGTCGAGCTGTTAATGAATTGATGCCAGACACTATGGGTCTCCCTGGTGGAATATTGTTATTTTTATGGATTTTTGGTAAGTGGTAGAAAGTCGCTGTTTTTGGCTATAGATTTTGTAAATATTTGAATTCTGAATTACTAAGGATCCTTTTGTATTTTGCAGTGTCTATTAGGTCGATATATTCATTAAGAAATGTTGTTCTTGGATCGCCTTTTAGTTTTTTATAAATCTTATTGTCACCTAAGAGATTATAGGCCTCTTTTAGGTAGTCGGTTCTATTTTGAAGTACCAGACCTCCACCCTTATCGGCCTCTCTTATGATAAGGTCATCATTGTTTTTTATTGACTCTATAAATTATTTTTTGCTTAGATTGTCTCTTTTTATTTTGTAGTTGTTACATAAGTCAATTAAATCGTTTGACACTAGGTCATAGAATGTAGGTATTAGATTGCCCTTAGACTGAACAGGGAAGAATTGTGAAGTTGGTTTCAGATTGGAGTAAATCTTTTGAGAATTACTCTCCTCTGCATCTTCCCCGTGGGATTCTAATTGGAATTCATGTAATGAAATTAAGGCCTCTATATCATTATCTGTTAGTGTGCATAGATCACTATTTTGATGTGTGATTGAATCTTTTTAGTTTTTTTCAAATTTTGGGATGTTCACTGAGGTTTTGTTCTTGTGTCTATGTGGAATTGTGGAGCCTCTGTAAAATTTTGTGTATTTTTTATGTGTTGTGGGGTGTGTATTTTTCTTTTTTGTTGGGGGAAGTAGGGTCTGGAGTTTTTTGTCTGTTGTTGTTGTTTAATGTATCTATAATCATGATCATAATGGTCCTGATTTTGCTGTTCTCTAAAATTTTCCTGTTCATATCTTCAATTCTCTCTGTAGTTTTCCCTATAATTCTCCCTATAGTTCTCCCTATAATTCTCCCTATAGTGTGGTCTATTATAGTAATTGGTTTTTCTTCTATAATCATTAGTGTTGGTTTTATAGAATTGGTGTTTATTGCCATTAGATGATTTGTTTGGTCTTTCAGAATCAACATAATGTGTACTGTTTTTTCTCCATGGTAAGGATTTTTTGTTTTTGTTGTTATTACTAGAAAGGAGCCCCTTATTATCTTTCTTTGGGAACTGAAATTCTGCTGGAGTATTTAGAGTGGCTATATCTTCCCACATCTCCTCCCTCTCTTCATTCTCTTCATTAGAAAGAAGTCCTTAGAGTGCATTTATTTGCAATATATATATATATATATATATATATATATATATATATATATATATAGTATATATATAAAAATGTATATATATTTTTTAGATATTTCTTATATATATTTTGGAATATTTCTTATATGTATTTGGAATAAATTTAGTTTTAATTTTGTAGAATGTTTAAGTGTTTCACACTGTTTTTAGAGATTATTTTTAGACTTAGGGGCCTATCTATCAAGCTCCGAATGGAGCTTGATGCCCTGTTTTTTCTTGCGAGCCTGCAGGCTCACCAGAAACAGCAGTTATGAAGCAGCAGTCACAAAGACTGCTGCTCCATAACCCTGTCCGACCTGCTCTGAGCAGGCGGACAGAAATCGGCAGAAGTCAACCCGATCGAGTATGATCGGGTTGATTGACACCTCCCTGCTGGCGGCCGATTGGCCGCGAGTCTGCAGGGGGCGGCGTTGCACCAGCAGCTCTTGTGAGCTGCTGGTGCAATGTTAAATGCGGAGAGCGTATTGCTCTCCGCATTTAGTGAGGTCTTGCGGACCTGATCCACACTGTCGGATCAGGTCCGCAAAACCTTTGATAAATAAGGGCCATATACTGGAATTTATTCTCATTCCTATGTTTTTTCTAAGGTATATATTCATAAATATATGCTTTTCACTGTAATATCCAACTATGATGTGGGTTGTAAGAATCTCTGGAACAATATGTATTAAAATGTCACTCAAATGTAAACCATTTCAATCGGGTACATCAGAAACTCTTTCCTACAATTAATTGTGTAATATCTCTTTAACAACAGCACTTATGGGAAATTCTGTAATGAATTGACAAGAGTATAAATAAGTGATACAATCAAAATAGAGTCATCTTGATAAAGGCTCAGAGGAGAGCTGAAATGCGTAGAAGTGACTCCAAACCTTTACGGATTACAAATATCAGTCCTATAGATTGGCAGCTGAATAACTTTTAGCGCTTTCTACTTTTCAAAAGATCAATGATGTTACCGGTTACCTGAGAGGCCACTGTGGGACACGTGAGTTTATACCACGGCTACACCAGCTCACACACATGGAACATTCAGGTGGAACGCTCACCTTCCCTAAACCAGTAGTGAAAACCTCTCAGAAGTCCGGTAAGGCGACAGTGTAATACTATTACAAAAGGAATTTTAACACATTAATTTGCCTATATATGACCAAAAGGGTTCTTGGTAGAGACACAACATTATTACAAATACTCTTAAATCTCTGTTGAATGATTGCAGATTTACAACTCTGTTGAACTTGAACTATTACTGATTCACAATTGCATATATTTTTCTCTGCAATATATTAGACTCTTTGTACCACACAGAGATTATTAATTTATTTGCTATAGCAGTTTGATTATTTATTTGATTCATATATACATAGAGTACATTCTGCATTCTCTGAGATTTTCATTTGCATTTATTATTTTACCTTATTTTTTATCTTTATTTTTAATCTTTTCTTTGGTTGTGGCCACAACATATTATTAGCACTAAATAGGCTTTTATGTGTATTTATTTATGTAATAAATTCCCAATATTTTGGATACTTTGCAAATACAGGGAGTGCAGAATTATTAGGCAAGTTGTATTTTTGAGGATTAATTTTATTATTGAACAACAACCATGTTCTCAATGAACCCAAAAAACTCATTAATATCAAAGCTGAATAGTTTTGGAAGTAGTTTTTAGTTTGTTTTTAGTTTTAGCTATTTTAGGGGGATATCTGTGTGTGCAGGTGACTATTACTGTGCATAATTATTAGGCAACTTAACAAAAAACAAATATATACCCATTTCAATTATTTATTTTTACCAGTGAAACCAATATAACATTTCAACATTCACAAATATACATTTCTGACATTCAAAAAGAAAACAAAAACAAATCAGTGACCAATATAGCCACCTTTCTTTGCAAGGACACTCAAAAGCCTGCCATCCATGGATTCTGTCAGTGTTTTGATCTGTTCACCATCAACATTGCGTGCAGCAGCAACCACAGCCTCCCAGACACTGTTCAGAGAGGTGTACTGTTTTCCCTCCTTGTAAATCTCACATTTGATGATGGACCACAGGTTCTCAATGGGGTTCAGATCAGGTGAACAAGGAGGCCATGTCATTAGATTTTCTTCTTTTATACCCTTTCTTGCCAGCCACGCTGTGGAGTACTTGGACGCGTGTAATGGAGCATTGTCCTGCATGAAAATCATATTTTTCTTGAAGGATGCAGACTTCTTCCTGTACCACTGCTTGAAGAAGGTGTCTTCCAGAAACTGGCAGTAGGACTGGGAGTTGAGCTTGACTCCATCCTCAACCCGAAAAGGCCCCACAAGCTCATCTTTGTTGATACCAGCCCAAACCAGTACACCACCTCCACCTTGCTGGCGTCTGAGTCGGACTGGAGCTCTCTGCCCTTTACCAATCCAGCCACGGGCCCATCCATCTGGCCCATCAAGACTCACTCTCATTTCATCAGTCCATAAAACCTTAGAAAAATCATTCTTGAGATATTTCTTGGCCCAGTCTTGACGTTTCAGCTTGTGTGTCTTGTTCAGTGGTGGTCGTCTTTCAGCCTTTCTTACCTTGGCCATGTCTCTGAGTATTGCACATCTTGTGCTTTTGGGCACTCCAGTGATGTTGCAGCTCTGAAATATGGCCAAACTGGTGGCAAGTGGCATCTTGGCAGCTGCACGCTTGACTTTTCTCAGTTCATGGGCTGTTGACTATTTTGAATGAAATGCTTGATTGTTCGATGATCACGCTTCAGAAGCTGTGCAATTTTAAGAGTGCTGCATCCCTCTGCAAGATATCTCACTATTTTTTACTTTTCTGAGCCTGCCAAGTCCTTCTTTTGACCCATTTTGCCAAAGGAAAGGAAGTTGCCTAATAATTATGCACACCTGATATAGGGTGTTGATGTCATTAGACCACACCCCTTCTCATTACAGAGATGCACATCATATGCTTAATTGGTAGTAGGCTTTCGCGTCCTATACAGCTTGGAGTAAGACAACATGCATAAAGAGGATGATGTAGTCAAAATGATCATTTGCCTAATAATTCTGCACTCCCTGTAGTGTTATTCTTAAAGTGAAAGTGAATCCTAGCGTTTTACAAATGCTAGGATTTACTATTGAAACAAATAAAGGGCACTTTCATTCATGAAGTATAAGATACTTCATGTAGAAGGCTTTTTTATTTGATTCAATCGATCGCCGCTCTTAGCTCCGACAGCAGCCCACGGCAAAAATAATTTTTTGTCTAAGAGGTGACGTTTTCACCTCTTAGCCAATAGCCATGCGGTAAATCCGGCTTGGCGCCCATGGGAGCTGGATTTACCGCATGGCTATTGGCTAAGAGGTGAAAACGTTATCCTGCAATTTGTTTCAATAGTAAATCCTAGAATTTGTAAAATGCTAGGATTTACTTTCACTTTAAGTAACATTTAGCTACACAGTGTGAAACACACTTTTTTTTTCCTTTTTTTTTGTATTGTTCTTACATCTTTTAACCGTTTTGAGAGAATAGCAGTATTTATAGAGCAGGCCTTGGGAACCCCCATTTTTTCCTGGGTCGTGAGTCCCCCCCCTTTTTTCAATTAACAAAAAATTCTTAAGCGCTAAAGAGAAACCAGGGCGCACTAGAGTACAAAAATTATTTTTTCAATTTTCATCTTTCTGCTAAACATACTATAATACACCAAAATAGTAAAACATTACAACCAAATTAATAAGCATGTGACATAATGTCCTTGCAAATATCTTAAGTGGCAACAAAACCACAAGTGCATGGAAATAACAAAGGAGCACACTAGGGCAAAAGCACGCTCCCAGATATGTATCCTTTTTTCCCAGCTTGTGAATTAATAGCAGTGAGACACACAGAGAAGCCGGTTATGATTTCCAAATAGCCCCGACCAGCCTCAAAGTGGGAGGGGCAAAACGCGTCATCCTGGCAATTGTTTGGCACATGTTGTGGAGCGGTAATATGTGATGGAATTACCCTGCAATTTTTCTTGACCGATGGCCGCAAAAGGTGAACTGAGAGCCGGTAAAGTACTCACCTTGAAGGGATGGAGCATCTGGTGGTGAGCAAGCATGATGGGATCAGCTTCAATAGCGGGCAGTAGTTGCTATTAAGAGGGGAGTCATACTTTAACTGTTTCTGTGATTGAGGCTTGTGGTAGCCTAGAAGAGGTTTTGTGTTGCTGGCTGTTTCTCCCTCTACATGTACGCCTGAATATCCTGTGGCTAATGCACTACTTGGAAATCATAACCGGCTTCTCTGTGTGTCTCACTGCTATTAATTCTCCAGAAGCTGGAGAAAGAATACATATCTGGGAGCGTGCTTTTGCACTAATGTGCTCCTTTGTTATTTCCATGCACTTGTGGTTTTGTTGCCACAGAAGATATTTGGAAGGACATTCTGTCACATATTTATGTACAGGTAGCCCTCAGTTTACGCCGGGGTTAGGTTCTAGGAGGAATGGTTGTAAATTGAAACCGTTGTAAATTGAAACCCAGTTTATAATGTAAGTCAATGGGAAGTGAGGGAGTTAGGTTCCAGGCCCCTCTCAAAATTGTCATAAGTAACACCTAATACATTATTTTTAAAGCTTTGAAATGAAGACTTTAAATGCTAAACAGAATTATAAACCTAATATTATAGATTGTATCATCAACAAACTAAGTTTAATGAACAAAAACATTTGCTAACACCACTTATTTAAATAATCACACAACAGACTGCATCATCATCATCAAACTAAGTTTAATAAACAAAAATGTTTTTTTACTTGCATTTTTCTGCAGTCAGTTCTCTGCATTGTTAACATGTTATTGGGTCTGCACCTATGCATTTCAATCTGCAGTAATTAAGCAGTTAGGCACCCTCACCCTCACCTCAAGCAGCTGTACAGGAAGATAATAGGGAAGTGGCTGCTAGATCTTGTTTACTCGATAGCTAATGTCTGCTCTGTGTACACAGATCAATTTTAGGCTGTTAAGTTGAATAACTTTGCTGCAAAATAAGCGGACAGCTCAACCTACTGGCTATTTTAATTAGTGCACTTTGCTTTCCAAAGCTTTTCATATAGCAGTCACATGACTGAAAAAAAGGTTGTTATTCTGAAACAGTGCAAATTGAACCGGCGTAAACCGAGGGCCACCTGTATTTGGTTTTAATATGTTTTACTATTTTGGTGTATTATAGTATGTTTAGCAGACAGATTAATTAAAACTTTTTTTTGTACACTAGTACTGTCCTGGTTACTCTTTACCAGTTAAGATTTTTTTTTATGGTACATGTTTGGGATGATAGCTGGATGCATGTAGTAGTGCATTACCTGAGATCGGTTTCCTAAAAACATCTGTGTTTATTTTACCATCTGAATGACCTACTATAGTTACATCCAGGAAATGAATACAGTTTGTATTAAACTCAAAAGTAAATGTCACTCTTATTCCTATAGCAACATTGGCTGGGAAGTAGGGGCTATATTAGTAAATGCATTTCCTTGCACTGTTGCATGTATAATGACCTTTGAGTGGGAGTGTTTAGAATGGCATGGGTTGTCAGTATCTTGGATTTGAGACAAACACAAGCTTCATTGGAAACCTTGTTCTTTACAGTGAGGTTTGGAACTTTTACCAATAGTTGAAAATACATAACTTAATGGTTTAATGATTTACAGTATAACAACTGTTAAAATCCAATTTTAGAAGATGACATAAGTTGTGGCCACTTTCTTCTTATGAAAATTAATTTTCCACAGTGTTCTTCTTGATTTTAGATGAAAATTTAACCACATCGGAAAATTTCTTAATCAATTATTGAAATAAAAAAAATCTAACTTTTATTTAAAAATATATATGCTCTTAAAATATTATAACTATGGCTTATGAGAAGTATGCGCAGAGCTACTAAACCAGACTCCTAAGGACCCTAATAGATCCCCTACAATTAGACAGAAAAAAATACAAATATTATAAATATGCTTAGGAGCGCTCAAAAGCTAAAGGTTAAAGAACAAAAGGTGTTTATATTATAGCAAAAAAATGACTACAACAAAAGGAAAATTTATAAGTCAATTTATATAAAATAAGTTTTAAAAAATATTTTTATCAGGTAAATTTAACAATAAACATTAGGCATAAACAACACAAATTGAAATATAAAGTAAGATACTGTTACTAAGTGATTCAAGTATAGCAACAATCGGACGTCTCTGAGTGCAAAAAAGTGATATATTAAATATAAGAATTGCCACCACTAAAAAAAGTAAAAAAATTAAAATTCAAAATGTGTGTTTGCAAAACACAGTATCACCTAGGCAATAGAATATGAACAGTTCAGGTTTTTTAAAACTAAAACAGTCGTCTCATGTAAAATCTGTGTATTCCAAATCACAGAATTGTGAGTATATTACAGTCCTGGGGCCCGATCCGATATGCAGCGTCGCCCGCAAAAGCAGGCAACGCCAAATTTTGCCCTGGTTTGGTATCACATATACGGCGTAACCTAGAAGTTACACTCGTATATTTCTGCCTTCGGCCGTAGTTTTTTCGGCCATAGACAGTTATACCAAACCAGCGCAGTTTGGTATCCAATATACAGCGTAAGGACTTACGTGGCGAAAATGGAGAAATCTTACTCCATTTTAACCTCGCCACAAATTGCAGGCGTAGTACGCATTACGTTGTGTATTGGAGCCCCGTAACTCCCTAAACTACCTGCTATTGCTAAATAAAACCTAACACCTAATGCATGTGCAATGTCTATCTACCTGTCAACCGCGAACTGCTAAATAAAACCTAACACCTAACGCATGCGCAATGTCTATCTACCTGTCAACCGTGATCCCCCGCCGCAATCCCTAATAAAGTTTACCTCTAAATTAACCCCTAAACCGCCGCTCCCGGACCCCTCCGCACCTAATAAAGTTATTAACCCCTAAACCGCCACTCTCGGACCCCACGGCCACTTACATTAAATGTATAACCCCCTAATGTGAGCCCCTACACCGCCGCCACCTACATTACCTACCCCCTAATGTGAGCCCCTTACACCGCCGCAATCTACATTACCTACCCCCTAATGTGAGCCCCTTACACCGCCGCCATCTACATTACCTAACCCTAATGTGAGCCCCTACACCGCCACCACATATATTACATTTATTAACCCCAAATCTAATCCCCCTATACCGCCGCCACCTATATTAAATTAATTAACCCCTAATCTAAATCCCCCTACACCACCGCCACCTATATTACATTTATTAACCCCTAATCTAATCCCCCTATACCGCCGCCACCTATATTAAATTAATTAACCCCTAATCTAATCCCCCTATACCGCCGCCACTTATATTAAATTAATTAACCCCTAAAATACTAAACCATCCCTACCACTAAACCTAAGTCTAACCCTACAAATAGTCCTGAAAAGGGATTTTTGCGTGGCATTACCCCAAAGTAAACAGCTCTATTGCCAGCCCTTAAAAGGGCTTTTTGCGGGGCTTTGCCCCAAAGTAATCAGCTCTTTTACCAGCCCTTAAAAGGGCTTTTTGCGGGGCATTGTCACAAAGTAAACAGCTCTTTTGCCTATAATCTAAATCCCCCTACACCGCCGCCACCTATAATAAATGTATTAAGCCCTAATCTAATCCCCCTACACCGCCGCCAGCTATATTAAATATATTAACCCCTAATCTAATCCCCCTACACCTCCGCCACCTATATGCAAAAGAGCTGATTACTTTGTGACAAAGCCCCGCCAAAAGCCCTTTTAAGGGCTGGTAAAAGAGCTGATTACTTTAGGGCAATGGCCCGCAAAAAGCCCTTTTAAGGGCTGGCAATAGAGCTGTTTACTTTGGGGTAATGCCACGCAGAAAGATATTCTGATCAGCCAATAGAATGCGAGCTCAATCTGATTGGCTGATTGGATCAGCCAATAGGATTGAACTTGAATCTGATTGGCTGATTGAATCAGCCAATCAGATTTCCTTACCTTAATTCCGATTGGCTGATAGAATCCTATCAGCCAATCGGAATTCGACGGAATTTATTTTACAGGTAAATTAGTAATTATTTTAACTAGGTAGCTATTAAATAGCTATTAACTATTTAATAGCTACTGTACCTAGTTAAAATAAATACCAAGTTACCTGTAAAATAAATATAAACCCTAAAATAGCTACAATGTAATTATTAATTATATTGTAGCTATCTTAGGGTTTGTTTTATAGGTAAGTATTTAGATTTAAATAGGAATATTTTAATTAATAATATTAATATTACTTAGATTTATTTTAATAAGAATTTAGTTAGGGGTGTTAGAGTTAGATAGGGTTATTATACTTAATATATATATAATATAATAACTATATTAAATATATTAACCCTAATATAATTAGGGTTAATATAGTTAATATATATATATATATAATATAATAACTATATTAACTCTAATATAATTAGGGTTAATATAGTTAATATATATAATATAATAACTATATTAACTATATTAACCCTAATATAATTAGGGTTAATATAGTTAATATAGGTGGCGGCGGTATAGTGGGATTAGATTAGGGGGTAATGTATTTAATATAGGTGGCAGCGGTGTAGAGGGATTAGATTAGGGGGTAATTTATTTATTATAGGTGGCGGCGGTGTAGGGGGATTTAGATTATAGGCAAAAGAGCTGTTTACTTTGTGACAATGCCCCGCCAAAAGCCCTTTTAAGGGCTGGTAAAAGAGCTGATTACTTTAGGGCAATGGCCCGCAAAAAGCCCTTTTAAAGGCTGGCAATAGAGCTGTTTACTTTGGGGTAATGCCACGCAAAAAGCCCTTTTCAGGGCTATTTGTAGGGTTAGACTTAGGTTTAGTGGTAGGGATAGTTTAGTATGTTAGGGGTTAATTAATTTAATATAGGTGGCGGCAGTATAGGGGGATTAGATTAGGGGTTAATTAATTTAATATAGGTGGCGGCGGTATAGGGGGATTAGATTAGGGTTAATAAATGTAATATAGGTGGCGGCGGTGTAGGGAGATTTAGAATAGGGGTTAATTAATTTAATACAGCTTGCGGCGGGATTTAAATTAGGGGTTAATAATTTTAATATAGCTGGCAGCGGGGTAGGGGGATTAGATTAGGGGTTAATAATTTTAATGTAGTTGGCGGCGGGGTAGGGGGATTAGATTAGGGGTTAATAATTTTAATATAGCTGGCGGCGGGGTAGGAGCTCACATTAGGGGTAGTTAATATAGCTTGCGGCGGGTTAGGAGCTCACATTAGGGGGTAGTTAATATAGCTGGTGGCGGGGTAGGAGCTCACATTAGGGGGTAGTTAATGTAGGTGGCGGCAGTGTAAGGGGCTCACATTAGGGGGTAGTTAATGTAGGTGGCGGCGGGGTCCGGGAGCGGCAGTTTAGGGGTTAATAACTTTATTAGGTGCGGCAGGCTCCGGGTGCTGCGGTTTAGGGGTTAATACATTTTTTATTATTAGGAGAGTAAGGGAGGATAGCGGATAGAGGGGTATACGTGTCGGGCTATGTTTGGGAGGCGTGTTAGACAGTACGGGAGATTTTATAACTTAGTCAGATTTGTAGGCGCCGGCAGATTCTAAAGTGCCGTAAGTCACTGGCGACTCCAGAAATTTGTACTTACGATGATTTTTGGACATCGCTGGTTTATCAGACTTACAGCACTTTAGCATCTGACAGCGCCGTATATAGGATAGCTCGAGTTGCGAGCTGAAACTACGGGCGGCAGGGGTTCCCTCGCTTGCGCCGCAAACTACAATCTATATCGGATCGCGCCCCTTATGTGAATAGTATAACCCAATACCTGACTTAAAGATGTTACAGTTCGGGAGCTGCAGCTAAGTGTGTAAGCTGTTTGACATTCGTGTGTGTCTTGTTAACCGTTAGATCACACGTCACTAGTCTCGTCGGCTGCTCCGATCCTATTGGACAGTCTCACTTTCAAACACTTTGGGCGTTTTAGCCTGTCAGGTATCGGAGATGGTGTCCTGCTCTTAGTGCAACGGCACGCTGGATATTCAGAAAGTTATTATTAACAGACTTAAGCACAAGCTTGACTTTTTCTTTGGCACTAACCAGTGCAGTTGTGATTTAGGTATAACAGGTTTTTAGTATGTTAGACCTGGAAGTATAGGCAATATTGAAGCCTAGAAAGTCCCAATATGAACTCCGTTATCCACAAAGAGATAAGCACAGTTGTAAATATTATTTTGACTGCATAAAATAGAATAAAATCATCAACGCATTTCTCCCTACATGAGAGCTTTTTCAAGATGAATTCTCCCTACATGAGGATTTTTTCAATAACATTGTGAATATCCAGCGTGCGGTTGCACTAAGAGCAGGATACCATCTACGATACCTGACAGGCTAAAATGCCCGAAGTGTTTGAAAGTGAGACTGTCCAATAGGACCGGAGCAGCCGACGAGACTAGTGACGTGTGATCTAACGGTTAACAAGGTACACATGGATGTCAAACAGCTTACACACTTAGCTGCGGCTCCCGAACTGTAACATCTTTAAGTCAGGTATTGGGTTATACTATTCACATAAGGACTGTAATATACTCACACTTCTGTGATTTGGAATACACAGATTTTACATGAGATGACTGTTTTAGTTTTAAAAAACCTGAACTGTTCATATTCTATTGCCTAGGTGATACTGTGTTTTGCAAACACACATTTTGAATTTTTATTTTTTTACTTTTTTTAGTGGTGGCAATTCTTATATTTAATATATCACTTTTTTGCACTCAATCGGAGACGTCCGATATTTTATATATTGTTGCTATACTTGAATCACTTAGTAACAGTATCTTACTTTATATTTCAATTTGTGTTGTTTATGCCTGATGTTTATTGTTAAATTTACCTGATAAAAATACTTGTAAAAATTATTTTATATAAATTGACTTATAAATTTTCCTTTTGTTGTAGTCATTTTTTGCTATAATATAAACGCCTTTTGTTCTTTAACCTATAGCTTTTGAGCGCTCCTAAGCATATTTATAATACTTAAAATATTATAGTCTCACAATATAATTGAGAAAACATGCCCAATAAAGCCATCATGCTCACATTCAAATGCCATTTTATACTTATCATAAACACCACTCTATCCAACTGCAAAACTAACACATTAACCCCCTTAAAGTGATGGTAAACTACTTTGTATAAACAGATCCGGAATGTTAGTGATATTTTAGATGGAGTTTAATTAATCAGTTGTAATTAAGATGCGCTTTAACTTATTTGTTAATGTTGAGCTGAAATTCAGATACCCCACTCTCCGGCCGCCCACTTTAAAAGTATTTTTTTGTTTAGTGAACAAATAGCTTGAACTGTTCTGCAATTAGCGTTCTATCTACAAAAAATAATAAAATAAACAATTGTGTGAGTGCTGTATGGCTAAAGTGGAGAACAATTTTATTGTATACCATAAGAATTTGCTAAATAAACCTGGGTGCCCGATAATGGGCCAGATTTGCACTTTCGCTTGCACGCTAACTGAGCTAGAAGTAAACTTGGGTTGCCATCATATTACAAGTTGAAAGTAAAAAGTTATCGATCGTGCGATAACCTCTGATGCATGCAAATAGCATGCCCGTGCGATAACCTATACCTCCATAGAGGTCAATGGAGAAACAAAATGTGGAAAAAAATAACTAACACCCCACTTATGTGAAAACCAGATCCCATATTCTTAAGTGCGCTAACCAAACATGAAAATATATATTTCCCATCCCAATGTTCAGCAAATCACATGGCAGCAACTCAATGCATTTAGGCATCTAGACGTAGTGAAGAAGACTTGCTGAAGTTCAAACTGAGCATCAGAATGGGGAAGAAAGGGGATTTAAATGACTTTGAATATGGCATGGTCATTGGTGCCAGATGGGCTGGTCTGAGTTTTTAAAAAACTGCTGATCTACTGGGATTTTTATACACAACCATCTCTAGGGTTTACAGCGAATGGTCTGAAAAAGAGAAAATATCCAGTGAGTGGCAGTTGTGTGGACAACAATGCCTTGTTGATGTCAGAGGTCAGAGGACATCAGAAAAATAGAAATCAGGAGCACAACATCTAAAAAGGTCATTTAGCGATCACACTCTTGAATTTCATACTCAGATTTTCATTATAAGTTACATTCATTTTGTCCTATTTAACAGGATTTCTAGGAACAATCTAATATTTAGGGTCTGCATTTAACGGTTTGCTGCACCATCTTGTTTATTTGTGACCAAGATCTTTTGCTTGGGGTTTTACAGAAAACATAAGTTAAAAAAATAAACGTGTATTTCAAAATTGGGATTTACGGTATCTAGAAACTCAAGTTGTAATCTTCTTAAAGTAATAAAAATCCAGCAAGTACAACCCTCATTCTCTAAAATGATGTTTGGAACATTTACAAAAATGTTAAAACTTATAACTTAGCAGTTTATGATTTACTGTATTAGAACTGTTAAAATCCCATTTTAGAAGATCATATCAGTTTCTGCCAACATTTATAATATTAAAGTATAAAAACATAGTTAAGCAAACATGTTAATATACCCATCATGCTCATATACAAATGTCATTACGATTGTTTCACACTTCTCAGAAACTCCACTCTATCCAATTGCAAAAAACACATGGGGACGATTTACTTTGCCCCGAATGGGGCCAACTTGCCTTCAGGCTCGCCGGAAACAGCAGTTATGAAGCAGCGGTCTTAAGACAGCTGCTCCTTAACTGGATCCGCCGCCTATGAGAGGCGTACAGCAATCACCCCAATCTCATACGATCGGGTTGATTGACACCCCCTGCTAACGGCCGATTGGATGTGAATCTGCAGGGGGCGGCATTGTACAAACAATTCACCCCATGGGTTCCATTTATCAAAGTCCTAGCATTTCAGGTTTGTATGAACGAGCCTGGAAAACTAGTTAAGTAGCAGTGGTCTTAAGAACACTGCTGCTTAACCTCTCCGTCACCTAAATTGTGGCGGATTTCAATAATCCTTATTTGATCCTATCAGGATTATTAACTGCTCCTCCTTGTGTGTGAGCAGGAGATGGCATTGCACAAGCATCAGCTTGTGAAATGTTACAAGCTGGCAGCGTATTGCTGCCTGCTTGTCCCGAGGCTAGGCGGACAAGGTTCATAGCAGCAAACCTTTTCCACCCAACTGTTGTTAATTGGAGCCCATGGACCCTATTAACTAAAAAAAAACAATGGGGATTGGATCTCGAGGCAGATATACATTTTGGATATGTTTGACTGGGAAAGATTGTGATTGGTTAGAAAAAAAAAATACATTTTTCCAATATCAATAAATAAAAATAGAGAGATTGAATAGACCCCAAAATTAGGTGACAAAACTTGAATTACTCCATAGATAAGGTTTAACTAAAAAAAACAATCCTTGTTAAAATCTAGAATTTAAAAATGTTTTCACAATGTCAATTAGTCAATACACAATATAGAACTATGCTTAGAATTATTACTTAAAGGACAATATGTAGCTTGCATTGATAGTTTAAACTATTGCATAGCAAATACAAACCGGCCCTGTACATCAAAATGAATACACAGAGAATGTAATTAATGAAAAATTCAGTTCGTACCAAATATTCAGAAAATGTTTCAAATATTTAGCTGCCATATTATTCGTTATTCGTTTGGCTTTTAAACAAAACGAATACTGAATGTTTGTGAAACATTTACATTTGTTTTAATTAAAGGGACAGTCTACACCAGAATTTTTATTGTTTAAAAATATAGTCAGTCCATTTATTACCTACTAGTCCTAAAGCCCGTTCACACGGGCCATTTTTTGCAGTACAGTGGTCCCACCCCTCTCTCTCTCCCCCCTCTCTC